>NC_034016.1:13532968-13742766 GCF_000346465.2 Prunus persica
GATAAAAAAAAAAAAAAAAAGTGGAAAGACGGTTCAAATAAAAAATTTTAGTTGATGAACCAAAATGATACTGAAGCAATAGTGAGGGACTATTTTAGTCATACCCTTTCGATAGAGCTTCTCAAAAAGTCGCATATACCCTTCAAAACTCAGTCACGTGGCCATCGCGTGATCAACAGTGACGAAATCTGTCACGGATTGACCATATTGGTACAAAATAAAAAGTTTAAGGACGTTTGAATTGAAAATTTTAGTTGGTGGACTAAAATGATAATGGAGCAATAGTTGGGGGACCATTTAGGTCATTAACCCATCACAATTTGATCAAATTGATGTGTGAGGTGTAACATAAGGACCAATAATGTCAAAAAAAATATATAAAGGACCAAACGTGATTATTTCGCAAACCTCAAGGACCATTTTTTATAAAACCCAAAATATTTAAAATATTGTTTAAATCCGCATGTCATCCATGTCAACAATCTAACGAAAATTTTTGATGGAACGTGACGGCGAGACCAAATTGATGTGTTAGGTGTAACACAACGGACCAATAATGTCATAAAAAAATTAAAGGACCAAACGTAATAATTTAGCAAACCTTAAGAACCATTTGTGATTAAATCTCTAAATATAATAAGGGATTACCAAACAAATAATTTAACAAGGAACATAAAATCAAAAATTCATTTTTCATCAAATTAGTAATTATAATTAACCCAAAAAAAAAAGAAGCACATATGGCCAATGGATTTAGTTTTTATTAAGAGCTCCTATTAATGTATTAAAATATTATATGGGATCACCTTAAAAAAAACAGTGGATATAATTTTTTTTTTACTATAGATTAAGTTGGAACAAATATATGGTTAAGCGTTTTATTAGTCCCTGAACTTATATCCGATTTGCATTTTAGTCCCTCAATTTTCAAAATCGTTCCTGTGGTGCTTTAACTTCACTTTCGTTATGATAAATGGTTATGTCATAAATTTTGTTAATTTTTTATGTTAAATATAGGGGCAAAATGGTATTTTATATTAAAAAATGAATAAAAAAATTATATCTTAAAATAAAAATAAAAGAAAATTAAATAAAAAAGCAACCAAAAAAAAATATAAAGTTTGGGGGGAGTAGAAATCAGGATAGAGGAGGAGAGAGAGAATTTAATTTTAATTTTTTAGTTTTTTAATTTTTTTATTCATATTAATAAATTTAATAAAAAATACCATTTTGCCTCTGCATTTAACAGAAAAAGTTAACAAAATTGACTGTAGGATAATTTGTTCTAACGAAACTAAAGTTGAAGGACCACGAGAACGATTTTAGAAATTGAGGGCCTCAAATGCAAATCGAGTATAAGTTCAGGGATTAATAAAACGATTAACCCACAAATATATAACACATAATAATAAATAATATATATGATAAACTATAAAGCAAAAGGCTGAGAATGGTGAAATATTCAAAATACAAGAAAATGTCCTTGATTAATGCAAGCATTTAGAATTGAAATTATTAATTAAATGTGAATAATATGGTAAATTCACACTTTTTCATATTAAAAAAATTAAAATTAAAAGAAAAATTAGATAATGGATCCTGTTTTTATAGAACAGAACTACCAATTATCTTTTTTAATTCTAAAATAAATTTTTAATTAAAAAAAAAAAACCTCTCACGGGCGCGGAAACACGTGCAAAGAGGCTAATATATAATAAATGAAGAAAAAAAATATTAGGAGCCCTCCTAAAATTGGGGCCCTGTGCAAGGTGCCCTTGCACAACCCAAAGTTGCCTCTATAAGCTTCACCTCCATGCCGAGAAAGAAACACAATGTAAAATTCTACGAGTTGTAAGGAAGTTTTGCGGAAAAAAAGAAAACCAACAAATATTTTTCATTTTGAAGGTTAAGTCCTTGATTCCAATCCTTGCATTTTGCCAATCTTTGACCAAAAAAATTACTTCAGGCCCAATAAAATTTTTTCTATTGACCCAACCCAAAAGCCATTTGGTTCACTTTGTTTTTTCTTTTTCTTTTTTCTTAATTAATGAAAGGCATTTGCTTCACTTTCAAGTCGCGAGCAACACAATAAGCATTGCCAGATGAGAAGCCATTAAATAACCAAAATCCAAAGCTCTGTTTTTCTCAGATCCATCTCTCTTCCATTTCGATCTCTCATTCCGCTAATTGTACCTCACTGAATTGCGAGCCCAAAGAACGACGTGCTGTTTTAGGACGTAAAGATCCGAGTCTGGGCAAATGGAGGCTCCGCAAGGCGGATCCGACCGAGACAAATCGAGCTCCTCCTCTTCCCCAATCTCCGTCGTCTCCAATTTCTGGAAAGGTATTTTTCAATTTGGTGATAGCTTAGTTTATGCTTTCAGTTGAAGCCTTGAGTTGTTGTTTTGCTTGAAGAACATGAGAATGGTAGCATCCACAACTTTTTTCTTCATGTAGCTCTGCAATTTGCTTTTGTATCATCACGTCTAAATGTTATTGATTGGATTCTATGTTACTAGAAATTTAGTAAAAACTAGCTTTGATTTATGCTTCATTTGGATCATACACAATTTGTTCATATTTACAGCAATGATGCAATTAACTAATATTATTGGGCTTTATCGCGTTTTGTGTACAATTATTAAGTATTGGAGTAAAAGTTAACTAAATCACATAATAGTAGTGAGAGTGGAATGAGTTTATCCATAAGAAATTGCAGAAGGGCTTGAAATGTGCATATAATAGGAATAAAAAGTATTCATAGATGATGCCTCATGGACTGACCACTGTGACGACCTAGGTTTTGGGTTGCATAACGAACGAAACAGGAACAATGAACATCATTCTAAAAAGTATTTATTAATGGCTGATTTTGTTTTTTATTGACAGAATTTGATTTGGAGAAGGAAAAAAGTGTACTGGATGAGCAAGGGCTCAGGATAGCTGAAAATCAAGAAAACAGCCAGAAGAATAGGCGGAAGCTTGCAGAGAGCACTAGAGGTATGCCGTTTTATATTCTCATGATCAGACTAAATGTACTTTGTTTACATTGATGGGATTTCTCTAATTAGTAGTTGGTCTAGTGAGGGAAGAGGACCGCCTCTCCCTGGGCCAGCCTGAATTACTTCTTGGAAGTGGAGATCTTGGGTACCTTGTAGAGGCCTTTTTTCTGTGATTTAATTGTTCCATCTCACTTTGCATGATAAAACATATTTGTTAATTTACAAATTGTTTTGCTGACAGATTTCAAGAAAGCTTCCCCAGAGGAAAAGCTAAATCTTTTTAACTCTTTACTTAGAGGTTACCAAGAAGAAGTTGATAATCTGACCAAGAGAGCAAAGTTTGGGGAGAATGCTTTTCTTAACATCTATCAAAAACTTTATGAGGCTCCAGATCCTTATCTGGCTCTTGCTTCAAGTGCTGTAAGTACCACAATACTTCATTCAGCTTTCCATGGCAGCTAGTTTTTAATATTTTCTTGAAATATCAACCTTGATTTGGTGCATCCTTTGATCCTTCTACATTAACGTGAATGAACTTCAATGATGTTAAGCATTATATGCATGAATTAAATAACTCAGGCTATTATCTTTGAACCAAAAAAATTGCTCTTTACACTTATGTCTTTGGTAAATTTTGAAATCCAATTTTTCCCTCCAAACAATTGAAGGGAAAAAAAAAATCCCCCCACCTCAGGATATTTCAGCGCTTGGTCAGCTCTATGGCAATTGCAGGGCATCATGGTGATGGGTTGTTTTTCTATTTAAACTTGATTGAAAGTTAAAAATTGATGATGGGTATGAGTGTAATTTCATCAACAAAAGATTTGGTGATTAAAAGAGCAAGATTTTGGCTTTAAATAGAATCCCGTAACTCTCAAATGCAAGTGTATGATTACAGTTGTGAATCCAATTGAAAAATCATTGATTCATTAGTGTTGTTTGAGGAAAATTTTCTTTGGTTGCTTGTTCATATAAATGAACTGGAAAAGTTCTATGATCAAAATCCTGCATCATTTTTTGACTCCATGTTGTATCTCTTGTGCGTACTCTGCTCTTTAGCTGTGAGCTGTGTCTCTATGTTTCATTAGTAAACTTGTATTCATCTCCTGCAGGAGCAAGATCTGAAATTGTCTGAATTAGAATCTGAGAATAGGAAAATGAAAGTTGAGCTTGAAGAATTCAGGACAGAGGCAACTCATTTAAAGAATCAACAGGCAACGATAAGAAGACTTGAAGAGCGCAACCGTCAGTTAGAGCAACAGGTGGGCTATGTTTAATATTAATTTTCTAAATTAAAAAAATACCACTTTATCTTTTGAGGTGGTTTGAAAATTTCAATTTCTCAATATGGCAACTGATTTTTTTATTGGTAATGCAAAGTATTTACTAATAGCATCATTCCATCTCAAGTTAGACAAATGAATTGGGTTGATAAATGGTTTCTTCCCAGGCTACTCTTTGGTGAGGTATCTCTTAGTTAAAGTAGATGTAAATTGTAATCATGTAAACAGTTTTTTAAAATGCAAATGATCATTACCTTCCTTTATCATGCCATGTGCTCTTGTAGTTCGTTCTTTCCAAATCATTGTTTTATTTTATGGATTTCATTATGTTACTTTGTTATAATAATTAAAATGTAATTGTTGGAGTATTTGGCCATATTGGAAATTTAGAGCAGAACAAATATGCACTCTTTAACCAGTGGTGATATCCCTTTGTAATGAGTGAACTTTCTCATATGCTGTCAGATGGAGGATAAAGTTAAAGAAATTGTGGAGATCAAGCAACGCAGTTTTGCAGAAGAGAACCAGAAAATGCTTGAGGTCCTAAAAGAAAGGTAACAATTCCTGTCATATAGCCAGATTTATTTGACTGATGTCAGGGAAATTTTACATGAGATCTCTGAATGGTTTTGTTTTGTGTCTTTTGATGTCTTATTGAAACTTCACTTTATACAGAGAGCAATTGTTGCAAGATCAATTACGACAAGCTAAAGACAGTGTTTTCAATATGCAGAAATTACATGAGCTTGCTCAAAGTCAATTGTTCGAGCTTCGTGCTCAATCTGGTGAGTGCCAAATTTCCTGATTTCTTCTCTAGAACATCTTTAATACATTCGCGAGATCCTCTGATATCATATTTTATAGGTCATCTATCTCTCAAGCAAACATGATAAATTTTCTTGATGCACCTCATGTTTTGTCGACTGATTTCAGATGAAGAGAGGGCAACCAAGCAATCCGAGGTCAATCTTCTGATGGATGAAGTTGAACGGGCCCAGACACGGCTTCTTAGTCTTGAGAGGGAGAAGGTGTGTGCGAAACCCAAAAATTTTATGTTACAAGATGAGTTGTTCATAATCCACTTTCAACATTCATTGTACATTCTTTATTTGTAGCTGTTGCATTGTAGTTTCATACTCTTTTGTGCAAATAGATCATACGTTGTGAATTTTCATTGTTTGTTAAGGTCCAGGCTGCCACAATCATTGTTTATTCAATTTCTTGATTTTGCTTTTTGCAGTAAATGGTTCTTCATTGTTGAAGCCCCATTTTTCATTGAACATTTTGCAGGGACTTCTGCGCTCCAAATTAGACACAGCAAATGAAGACACTGAAAATAAGAACAGGTGAGGTACTTCAGAGTCTTACTTGTACTTCTATGTCCCTGGAGACTATGGTTTCAATTTATTTTCGTTGTCTTTCAGATGATAGTTATTTTATTCCATGAACAATGAAAATAAAAAGCCCCTGCCTTAGAAATTTGGAATTTTTAATCTTAAAAATACATAATGTTTGTTATTTTATTGTGAAGATTCCATGAATTCTATTCTATGTGAAATATATTGCTGCTCTAAGAAACTAAGCATAGTATTCGTAGAATTAAGAACTTATTAAAAGAAAAAAAAAACAAATAGAAAAGAACTTCTTCCAATATTCTAGTGATGGAAGTAACTGATTGAATGAGTCTCTGCTATCTTCTCTCGTTCATTCTTCGTATGCATCAATCCTTTACCACAAGTACGTTAGTTGCAAATTGCAATCTGCTAGTCCAGTGGATAGTATATACTTGAAAATTTTAGAAGAGCTTATCAGCCATCCCTATAGGAAAGGTTTAGATGAATATTTGTGATCTTCACTTTGGGTGCTCCTCCCTTCATCCTTGAGCTTGTCAGATGTTAAAGTTTAATGAGAGGGTGTCGTCTTGAATAGCTTTATTAGAACAGCCCTTGGTACCAGTTAGGGTGGACTTATATTCTAGTAACATGTTTCGTGACTTTTTGGCATCCTATTGGCATACTGTCGGATTTTGGGTTTTTACCCTGCTCTCTAAGTGGGATTATAGATATTTGATGTATCTATAGTATTCTGTTCCTCCATTGCGATTAAGCTTTTGTATAGATTGGTTCTATTCTCTTTGGGTTATCTTTTTATATCTCAAGTTTATTGCTGTGCTACAGTGATACTTCAGATTCAAATAGCATCCTTGAGAATTCTTTAATTGCCAAAGAGAAGATCATCGCCGAACTTAACATGGAACTGCACAATATTGAAACAACATTATCAAATGAAAGAGAGGAACACCTGAACGAGATCAAGAAGTTGAACGCATTGCTCATTGAAAAGGTATACTAATTTTATTGCTTCAGCTCACTGAAAGATCCTAGTCTTGCTTTGTAGTTCTATGATGCTTCAGAAACTGAAGTCATGCAATTGCCACCTTCTCATCTGATGACCTGTGTTATATAATTGAGCTCCCACCTCCTCTTCTGTACCACAGTTTTCTTTAATGTCTTCTCTTTTCCTCTAATCATTTTATTTTATGCCTTTTAATTAAGGAAGCTGCTCTGGAGGAGATGAAGAAAGAGCTTCAGGGTAGGCCAACAACAAAACTGGTTGATGATTTGCGTAAAAAGGTGAAAATTTTGCAGGTAATGCCTTCTTTCTCTACATTCTTTATCTCTGAAGTTGCCTGTTATAAATTTAGCTTCAGTTTCATGAGTGTTATTGAAAGTTGTTTTTTTAGTTCTTTTATTGTTTAGTTTTTTTCTTGTACTTGTTTTCTTTTCTGTTTGGAGAAATTCGAAGGACATATTTGCGAGGAAACTAATTACTATTTCTTATTGTCAAATTGCATTCACTTTGCACGATGACTGGAATAAATTCACTACGATGTACCTTCAGTGTTACTGTTTCAAGTATGTTGTCTATCAGTCTACAATGGGAACCCATGTATGGGACTCCTGTGAAAATAGGCCGGAATGATTGGGGTCATGTTGGTAAATTGAAATGGTAATTGGCATTACTGAGTACGCTAATACTATAGTCCAACTATGATGTATAAGATATGTATTTTATTTGAATAAATCAAGTTCTCTATCAATGATTATTTTAAATGCTCACATCAGTGGTTCTATTTTTTCTTTTTTCTTTTTCTTTTCTGCTTGATTCTTGTCCATCTTAATTTTATTCTCTTCTATTTATCTCCCGGTTTGTATTGTTTATTTGTTCTCACTTATCTTCTTTTCTTCCATAGAATTCCTTGTTATTTTGAAGCATTGTTCTTATTTTCCTGGTACCTCACCCCAACAGTGTTCTGTTAATCTCTCTTTAACTTCACATTATTATATTTGTAGGCAGTGGGTTATAATTCCATTGAGGCCGAAGATTGGGAAGTAGCCACAAGCGGGGAAGAGATGAGCAAAATGGAGTCGCTTCTTCTTGATAAAAACCGGAAAATGGAGCATGAACTCACACAGTTGAAAGTATGAAGACATGCATGCACGTGCAGATGCATTTGATTGGATTACTGTCCAGCTCTTGTCAGAGATTGATACCTTTTCTATTACTAATCTGTCATTTTGTCTGATGTATTTTTATTGTGCTACTTTTAGGTCAAACTTTCAGAGAAAGCATTGTTGCTGGAAAAAGCTGATGGCAAGACAGCAGAACTTACAGCAAAGGTTAATGAACAACAAAAGTTAATCCAAAAGTTGGAGGATGACATACTGAAGGTGGGGGTCAATGGCTCATTGGGGGCCTGAATGAGTGTTACTTTTGGCTTCCATGATATGAACTATATAAAGTATATGGATATATTCAACTTTTTTTTTTTTTTTTTTTTTTTCAGTTACAATTTTGACAAATGGAGTTACTTTAGATTTTATAAATATATAATGAGTTAAGTATTGACATAAACGCATTCAAACTCTCATGCACATATGTGCAACCATCATATGATAACTATGTACGCTACTTGCCCCCACAATTCTCTAAATTTTTACTTTTCCCTTTCTAATGCAGGGCTATAGTTCCAAGGATAAGAAAGGAAGCCTATTTGATGACTGGGATCTTTCAGAGGCTAGGAGCACTGAGGTGTCTGAGGTACCCCTCATCTCTCTCCCTGCCTCCCCTCTACGTATCTCCGTTTCTCTAATTTTTGACAAATATTATTCTCCACATAAAAGTCCATCAGTCATAAGGTCAATAATTTCGAAAATATACTTCTTTGCTGCAATAATGCGTTCTCTTTCCTTCATGGCTGCTTTGTTAGTATTAGTCCTCAATCAAAGATTTTTATTCTTGGGAGATATCATGATGTTAAGGTGTAAGAAAGTTTGAAATCACCTAGTTAATCGTATTGTTATTGGGTAGTCCTCATTGAAGCATATTATGCATTCTTAGCAAAATATATAAGTCTTGTGTTTTTGGTTTTTGCAAATTCTAGAGTATGTCCAACGCATGCTGATGCCTGTGGATCACTTCAGCAACCTGCTCAGTAGGTTTTGGCCGGTTTTAGACTGCATGCCAGTGCTTTGGTATATTCAGTTAATAACATTGATGATGATTGCCAAATTTGTTCACAATTATTATATCACTGGCTCCTGGCCTATTTGGTTTCGAGCCTTTTGACAATTTAATCGTCAAAATATGTAACATATTTTTTATTAATATACTCGTGAACGATCTGTGCTAATTGCTAATTTGTAGTTAAGCGATAGATCTTGACATGTACTATAAATTCCATATTACTCGCTTTGGTTAAGTAATCATTTGGTTTCACATTAATTTATCTTGTTCTAGATCTAATAGCCTTTCTGAATCAGAATGCAGATCAAAAGCACGTTTCCTCAGACCAAGATCAAAGCTCAATGCTTAAGGTTATCTGTAACCAGCGAGATCGATTCAGGACACGCTTGAGAGAGACAGAAGAAGTACGTTGTTTATTTTCAAACATCCACAATTGCTTTGGTTTTTTAATCTGCCATATCATATGGCCAGATTACGTGTCCAATCATTTGACTTTGCTGACTGATTTTGTTGTATTAGGAAATAAGGCAGTTGAAGGAAAGGATAGGAGCGTTAACAGCAGAACTGGAAAAGACAAAAGCTGATAATGTTAAACTCTATGGAAAGATTCGTTATGTTCAGGATTACAGTCTTGAAAAAGTAGTTTCTAGAGGATCAAAAAAGGTACTCTACATATGTTGCTATTTTCATCCTATTATGTGCCTTTAGTACCTTTTTCACATTTTTGGTCAGAGTTTTTTTTGTTCCTTAATATATTCTGTTCCTTTTTGTGGTAATTTCAGCCTGCAGAGGATCTTGAAAGTGGTTTCTCCTCAGATGTTGAATCCAAATACAAGAAGATATATGAGGATGACATAAATCCTTTTGCAGCCTTCTCGAAAAAGGTTGCTAATTTTTACTTTCTCGTGAAATTATATGTTTGTTATCAAAGATGCTTTCATCCTGGAATTTATTCTGTTTTACTTTCCTTTATTTGTTAGATATCATATATTAAACTTAATTTACTCATAACAGGAAAGGGATCAGAGGTACAAGGAGTTGGGTTTCAGGGATAGAATTACACTTAGCAGCGGACGTTTTCTTCTTGGCAACAAGTAAGATCACATTTTATTCTCAATTACTCGGAATGTGCCTCATAAAAAAAAATTTATATTGTATAGGGGGTGTGTTCAAACCATTTTTGGGTGCTAATAAAATAACTGTTCAAAGTGTTTTTCGTCTCTAAATACATACATATTTCTAGTTTAATTTACTGAGGAGAATTATCGTGCAGGTATGCTCGGACTTTTGCATTTTTCTACACTATTGGGTTGCATATACTGGTGTTCACCTGTCTCTACCGAATGTCAGCCCTGAGCTATCTTAGGTATTGAACTATCCGTTGATTTTGTAGCAGTTTTTATGGTTAGCTTTCTCGCCCCTTGAATTATTTATTTATTTTTTTTTTTTTTGCAGCAATGGACAGGAGGATGTAATTATTGGCGATAAACAACTGAACCTCCCACATGCGCTCTAGAATTACATGACAAAATATGTATATAAACCGACCAAAAATTCACCAAACGTTATGTTATTCTTTGTTTCCTCCAGATTTGATTATAAGGATATTGGTATTTTTGTTTATTATTATTATTTTTGGTACCGTGGGAGATTACTGGAAAATTTTCATCCCAACAGTAATTTATTGAAAACATTTATCATGTGACCAAAAGTAGTAACTTCTCTGCAACCTACGGTAGTTGCAATTGGTAAAAACGTGCCACGAGTTTAGGTCACAAACTATATACTAATAATATTTAAAGCTAATAAAAAGAATGAACCCTGAAACGCCTTTTTGAAATCCTACTTGGTGTAGGAAATCCTAGCCCATGTCGAAAAGGGTTTCAGTTAATAAGCCTGTTTGAAATCCTACTTGGTTTAGTAAATCCAAGTCCGAGTCGAAAACGGTTTCAGTAAGTTGCCTGTATAAAGCCTGTCTGAAATCCTATTTGGTTTAGGAAATCCTACTTGGTTTAGGAAATCGTACTTGGTTTAGGAAATCCTCTATGTCAGTCAGTTGCCTATATAAATATTATAAAGTCCTCTACAAGAAAATGTGTGAAGCATACAGTTTTGGGTTTGGCTGGCCATCCTTAAACGTGTGGTTTTTTTTCGTGCATATTCCAATAAAAACTTCACTAGCTAGTTCTGCCAGAACGGATTTCCAGAAACCTAAACACTAATCCCATCGGTGGTTAACTTCAATCGGATTGGAGATGGCGAAACAGTTCAGGAAGAAGGTGTTGAGTCGAGAAGATGATGAAGATGAGACTGCACAAAACAGAAAAGAGAAAGAGAGAGGGGTTAAACGACAACCACCTTCCCCACATGAAGCAAATGATGATGATGATGATGGTTCAGAGTCTGAACAAGAGAGATTGCGTGATCAAAGAGAGAGGGAGCAATTGGACCGTAATATAAGGGAGCGGGACGCAGCAGCAACGCGAAAGCTATCAGAGCAAAAGCAGGCTTTTCCCACTCGGAGAAGCAATATTGTTGGCGACGTTGAAACTTTAAGAAAAGTTTCAAGACAAGAATATTTAAAGAAAAGGGAGGCAAATAAATTAAAGGAACTTGGAGAATCTATAGAAGATGGGGAGTACTTGTATAGAGGCGTTAAGCTTACTGAAGTGGAATACAATCGATTAAGTTACGAGAAGAAAATATATGAGCTTGCGACGAAGCATGAGGCTGCTACTCATCATGATCAGTACTACAGGATTCCGGAACCCTATGACGATCATGAGGGCGGTGTTAATCAGGAGAAGCGATTCTCGGTGGCTTTACAACGTTGCTGGGATGATGACCTGAATGGCAGGGATAAAAAATCGAACCAGTTTGCAGAACAGAAAGCCTGGGAGGATCAGCAAATTGGGAAGGCAACATTGAAGTTTGGTTCGAAAAACAAAAGGCGAAAATGTGATGAGGAATATGATTTTGTATTTGAAGACCAGATTGAATTTGTCAAGGCGTCAGTACTACTGGAGGGTGATCAGATGATTGCTAACGGTAATGTTGATGTCGGGAAAGTGCAACCATCCCATCAGTTGGATAAGCTGCGGGAGGAGAGGAAAACATTACCTATCTACGCATTTCGTGAGAGATTGCTCCAAGATGTTGAAAAAAATCAGGTTCTTATTATTGTGGGCGAAACTGGATCTGGAAAAACTACACAGATACCTCAATATCTACACGAGGCCGGGTACACAAAGGGAGGAAAGAAGATCGGGTGCACACAACCACGGCGAATTGCTGCTATGAGCGTTGCTGCCAGGGTTTCTCAAGAGATGGGTGTCAAGCTTGGGCATGCAGTCGGTTATTCCATCCGTTTCGAGGATTGCACCTCGGAGAAGACTGTTTTGAAATATATGACAGATGGAATGCTGCTGCGAGAATTCCTTGTTGAGCCAGATTTGGCAAGCTACAGTGTGGTGATGGTGGACGAGGCTCACGAGAGAACACTGTCAACGGATGTTTTGTTAGGATTGCTCAAGGACATTGCACGATACAGACCTGATCTTAAACTGATCATTTCAAGTGCTACTCTCGATGCTGAGAAGTTCAGTGACTTCTTTGATTCCGCCAAGATTCTAAGAATCCCTGGGAGACGGTATCCGGTTGATATACACTACATGGAAGCACCGCAGGCTGATTACCTAGATGCAGCAATTGTGGCTGCACTTCAAATACACGTGACACAACCGCCTGGGGACATATTGGTTTTTCTCACTGGTCAGGAAGAAATCGAAACAGCGGAGGAGATATTTAAACACAGGACAAGGGGGTTAGGGACGAAAATTAGTGAGCTTATAATCTGTCCCATATATGCAAACCTGCCCACGGAGCTGCAGGCTAAAATCTTTGAGCCCACACCGGAAGGGGCTAGAAAAGTTGTCCTCGCTACAAATATTGCAGAGACCTCTCTGACTATTGATGGGATCAAATATGTCATTGACCCCGGCTTCAGCAAGATGAAATCTTATAATCCGAGGAGTGGGATGGAGTCACTGCAAGTCACCCCGATCTCAAAGGCATCCTCCATGCAAAGGGCAGGTCGGGCTGGTCGAACAGGCCACGGGAAGTGCTTCCGGTTATACACTAGTTACAACTATGACAGTGATTTAGATGATACCACAGTTCCGGAAGTGCAGCGGACTAACCTCGCCAATGTTGTTCTCACGCTCAAGAGCCTCGGCATTCATGACTTGGTGAATTTCGAGTTCATGGACCCTCCACCTTGTGAAGCATTACTAAAAGCCCTGGAATTGTTGTTTGCACTCGGTGCATTAAACAAAGTGGGGGAGCTAACTAAAGTTGGTAGACGGATGGCGGAGTTCCCTGTTGATCCAATGCTATCTAAAATGATCGTGGCCTCAGACAAGTACAAGTGCTCAGATGAGGTAATCTCCATTGCTGCCATGCTTTCCACCGGTAGTTCAATCTTCTATCGTCCAAAAGACAAACAAGTACATGCTGACACTGCAAGGTTGAGGTTTCACAGTGGGAATGTGGGAGATCACATTGCATTGCTTAAGGTTTACAATGAATGGAAAGAGGCAAATTACTCGACGCAATGGTGTTACGAAAACTATATACAAGTTAGGAGCATGAAAAGAGCAAGAGACATCCGTGATCAACTCGAGCGCCTCTTGGAGAGAGTTGAGATCAAGCTCAGTAGCTCAAATGATTTAGAGGCTATAAAGAAGGCCGTTACATCAGGATTCTTCCCTCATTGTGCTAGGCTGCAGAAGAATGGGTCATATAGAACAATCAAACACCCTCACACTGCCCATATACACCCCAGCTCAGGGATTATGGCATTGGAACATCATGTGCTTCCAAGATGTGTTTTGTACCATGAACTGGTACTGACTACCAAGGAATATATGAGACAGGTCACAGAGATAAAGCCGGAATGGTTGGTTGAAATAGCTCCACATTATTACCAGTTGAACGGCGTCGTTGATGAGGATTACTCAACTTCAAAGAAGATGCCTCGTGGAAAAGGGCGTGCAAGCACTTCAAAGCAAATTCCTAATCTTGTTGATTACAGCATATGTGTATGATTAGGCATATGAGTTTTTCTGAAATTATTTTTATATATGTACATCTCCATTTAATTTTGCACGAGTGAGAATACATAGATCTATTGTGTCTTTGCGCAGCCAAACTCTATCTTTTTCTGTCATGGAGAATGACATCCATTAGATAAGTCCGACGAAGGATTGAATGTTAACATTTTATCTGTGACATTTTCTATGTGCATAGTAGGACAGAGTTGCAAGACTTAATACCAAAAAATGTAAAGTTAAATTTCGGAAACTTTATAAAATAAAATATAAAATATAATGAATAGTTTAACTGCTAATAGTAAGGATGAATTGAGAACTTCTTTTGTTAATCAAATAACAACTTCAATCGATAACTTTCAATGAACAACTAAGACATTAACAAGACATTCAAATCATCAAGCGACTATTCAGCTAAATAAGACACTTAATCACCAATTGCGTGAGCAATAGGACAAGTTGGACTTGAACTCAATGTCTGCCAACATAGTTTCAATCCAATTTTTTTTGGGTCGAACTATTGCAAATGATTTTTATTCAATGTTGAGACTTGAAAGAGATTGAACTACAATTCCATATTGGATTGGTTAATAAAGAAAAGTAAAACCTAAACTCATATAAGATAAGTAAAACGACAGGTCGGAATTCAAATTAAAAAAGAAGACAGAGGAAAATTACAGGTCGGACAATTTTAGCTCTACAAGAACTTGGAGAACAAGCTATTTTCTGATGCTCTTGCAACCGAAAGGTTATGTGATTTTGCTCTTCCACTTCTGAACTTCACTTCAAGTAAAACCCCTTTCTGATCACTACCTAAACCTCTCTCTCTCTCTCTCTCTTTCTCTCTCTCTCTCTCTCTCTCCGATGGACATCGATTTCAAAGAGTACCAATTGCGCTGCCAACTCCGAGGCCACGAAGACGACGTAAGATCTCTCACCCACAAAACCCTTTTTCATTTTTTGCGCAAAATTTGTTTGAATCTACAATCCTGCGCATGAATGATCAATTCTGTAGACCCACAGAGGTTTGAAATTTACTAATTAGTGTTTAGCAATGAATTTGTTTACTGAAACAAATGATGAACAATGAATTTAGGTTCGTGGAATTTGTGTTTGCGGAAATGCGGGTATAGCCACCTCGTCACGTGATCGAACTGTGAGGCTGTGGTCCTTGGACCCTTCCGATGAAAGGCGGTACTCGGAGTCGAAGATTCTGCTGGGGCACACCAGTTTTGTGGGCCCATTGGTGTGGATTTCACCCAATGAGGAATACCCAGATGGCGGAATTGTGTCCGGCGGCATGGACACGATGGTATTGGTGTGGGACTTGAAGACTGGGGAGAAGGTGCAAACTCTCAGGGGCCATCAGTTGCAGGTCACGGGCCTCGCTTTGGATAATGGAGACATTGTCTCATCTTCTGTGGACTGGTGAGTTTTCTCCTTTTATGTTATTCCAAGTTTGCTGTAGGATGGGCTGGATTAACTTTTACATGTTGTAAACTTCGTTGAGGTTTGTGGAAACATGTTGTGTTCAAGAACTGATCTTTGTGCTATCTTGATTTTGCGAATAAGAAAATTTGGTTTGGAGTCTCCATCTGAAATTAGTAAATATGTCTATCAAATCTATGTTGCCTGTTTTGCTAAAATAGATTAGTTTTACATTTGTATTTAGTTATAATTATACATTTATATAATTTTTGTCCTGGACCATCTCCTAGGCATACTGTGCTGGTTTTACTCCTAATATATTAAGCTATGGTGACACTAGGTATTAATTTTCTTTGTGTCCTTTCTACAGTACTTTAAGACGGTGGAGGAAGGGCCAGTCATTAGAATCATGGGAGGCTCATAAGGCACCGATCCAAGCAGTTGTAAAGCTTCCTTCGGGCGAGCTTGTCACGGGTATGGTTATTCACTTTTTGCAATCTTTCTTTTCTTCCCCCCCTCCGAAAAAAGTATTGAGGTGTTGGTTTCACTATGGACCTCCTTTTTAACAACCCCTTTTCTGGCTTGTAATCGTAATTATTTGATTCATTTTGTATGCACGTGTTTTTGTTAAAAGTTAGTAGAACTGTAGAAGCACACTAGTCAACCGTCAACTCTTAGGCCTAGCTGAGCCAGTGAGCAATTGATATCCGGCCATTGAAGAACGCTGTTGGACTCGTGATCTAAGACTGCAGCAGTGGTAGGATGGGTGATATTGTAGTTGAGGGAGTTTGCTAAGCCAGCCAGGGATTAGCTGAACACAGTTGTTATGCTTACTTCTCATGAGCGATTGGCTTGAGTTGGATAGGTTTAAACCTTTGCATGGCATGTGATGCATGGAGGCTGTGTAGCTTTGGGGATTGTAAAGTGGCACATTGCACATTTTAGGCACTCTCTATGTAGCTGATATGTATGCTATGTGATACAATGTTGTTAGGATCAAAATGCTCCATGCTTATGCCCTAGTGGCACTGTAGTTCATTCGAGACTTCAAGTTGGTCATAATGTCAATGGGAACTATTTTAGTTTTGTGAATTCTAGAATGGACACTATAATGCAAAAAATATAAGACTCAACTATGCCATGGTAAGCTTCCCAAAAACTGTTTTGTTTTGTATGCCCTGCTTACGTGTCTACTTCAGTATCTGTTACGTGAGACTGCTTTTCTGAAAACAAAAAATGGCGTGAGGTTTACTCTCGTGCCCTCACATGTAGCAAGGTGGCTTATCCATTCCTGTTTCATCTTGTCGTTTTGAGCTGGCCAAATTAATCACATTCTACATCAGATTCAAATGCTTGATCCAGCTTTTTCTTTACAATGATGCTGAATCGGTTTTCTCTGTCTAGGTTCAAGTGATACTACTTTAAAACTTTGGAGAGGAAGTACATGCACTCACACTTTTGTTGGGCATACAGGTGATTTTATTTTTGTATGTTACTTTTATTAGGCCATCTTTTAGGTCCTGAATAAATGCGAAAGTGTCTGGGCATTTTTGACGTTGTGGCTTACCTAATAAGAAGATAAAGAGACTGCTTTACTATTCTAAATCCCAAATTCTGATTGCTATATTAATAGTACACTAAACTAGAGCTAGAAAGATAACATTTGGATTACAAGTTGCTACAAAGACTATTTGACTTGAAGATAACTTGCACTCCTGATTTGCATAGGATATCTCTCTCTCTCTTTTTATAAAATGATTTTAAAAAAATATATTTAAAATATAAAATATATATTTTTAAAATTTTGAATGTTTTAATAAATCAAATGCATAGCTCTATTTAGAAAAAATGACTTGCACATAATGTTTTGCAGTTACTTATGATCTATACATACTAATGCATTGTGCAGATACTGTTAGAGGCCTGGCAGTGATGTCTGGATTGGGAATTCTTTCTGCTTCTCATGATGGGTGAGCTTGTTGTTGCATTTGTATCTTTTTATATTGAATTGCTGGTTCTGCTTTGAGGATATAGTTTAAATGAACATAATCCTGAAGGCATATCTTAGTGTTGGTAGGGCATGAGTAATGTTTAGTTTAGTATGTTGTCAAAATAAAATTAAAACATCCAAAAGAAAAGGAAACATATATATAAAAAAAAGTTGCAAATAGAATATTTGATAGCTTTGTTTATTGAGGATGACATACAGAAATCATATCGACAAATCTTGATTGTTAGACACTATAACTAGGAGCTTGTCTACTGAACTGAAGCATTCACAAAAAGGTTGCTTATTGTACAATGTATCCTAACTACTGCTTAGAGTCTCAACATGGTCATATAGTTGTATGAAGATATGTTCATATATGGAAAGATACATATATGAATAAACACAGCGTATGTACCTTTTATTTTTTGGAAAATTTTGATAATAATTAAAATGTTTGGAAAAAGTTGAATAATTTGGCTTATATTTCTTTACATGTGTCACTTATTAAGAAAAGTTCAACCACATTGTTTGATTTCCTTGAGTCTTTGCTGCTCTCTCTTGTGGTTAAAATATTAGTTGAGATTTATGTTTTAAAGTTTACATGTGTTGTTGGCAAATGTCTTGTTTGTAAACTTACTAAATAATAAATGCTCTATTGTTTCTACTTGGGTAAGCTCTCCATAACTTTACTTTTTGTTGGCATCTTCAGTTCCATTAGGTTATGGGCTCTAAGCGGTGAAGTTTTAATGGAGATGGTTGGGCATACTTCAATTGTATATTCAGTTGATTCACATGTGTCTGGATTAATAGTCAGTAGCAGCGAAGATTGTTTTGCTAAGATATGGAAAGGTGACTGCTTAATGCTTCTTGTTTCTTGGAAAAAATACATGAGAGATGTGAATGTGATTTATTTTTTAAACCTGGTAATGATTTAAGCAATTCCTGCTTTGTGGGGAGTAAAAAGAAAGATTCACACACTTACACCAGGGATTCTTGCACATCGAGATTCATTCTTTTATGTTTGCCACTGAAAATTTCTTTGTAGAAAGCACCAGAAATGTTAATTAGCACTTTATATTAAGTGGGAAATAATGTCCTTCTCAGATGGAGTTTGCGTGCAGAGCATAGAGCATCCTGGCTGTGTTTGGGATGCAAAATTCTTAGAAAATGGGGATATTGCGACAGCATGTTCTGATGGAGTTGTACGTATCTGGACTGTAAATCAGGATAAAATTGCTGATGCGCTAGAAGTGGAGTTATATTTCTCCCAGATTGCTCAACACAAAATTAGCAGGTATTTCCATCTTCTTGTTTTGTGTATCTGATGTAACAGCTATGAATCTGCTATGCCTAATAACATGTGCTTGACCCAATTTTCTTCTCAATGCTCCATGATTATTCTGACTATATTCTCGTATAATATTAAAAGTTCCTTCTTTAAGGGTTACCTAATAGTCATATGTTGTCTTCTAGTGATCTCTTTCCTCTCTCTCTAGTATTCAATTAATGTTTTTCCCCTTTCCTTTATGTGAGTGCCCATTTCTTTGTTTGGATTCCAAAGTTCTTCACTTATTGGACCAAAAATATATACTTGAATTTGATTGGTTTTTTCTGATTTCATACATTATTTCTTGGCTGTTGACTGTTTCATCTTCTTCACCTTTATTACTTGTATTTATGTTTCTTTTAGGAAGAGGGTTGGAGGTTTGAAATTGGAAGAATTACCTGGGCTAGAGGCCTTACAGATTCCAGGTGCAATTTCAGTTTTACTCTTCTCTATTGACTTTTTGGCTTCTGCTCGTCATTTTGGTTTATCACACATTTTTATCGTTTTAAATTTTACAGATTTGTATTTTCAATTTCTGAACAATTATTTCAATTTTAGGAAGACAAGTCTTTTTGGCTTAGTATTATGTTAGTAAAGTATAACATTTTCTACTCTAGTATGTGGTTTCCATGGCAGCTGCCAAGTGAGAGCCTCTGCTAAGTTGCCAACAATATGTAAATGTTGTATTCTTTTGACTAGTAAAACCACACATCAAGTAATGTTGTCTGGTCGTATTGTCACCAGGAACCAGTGATGGCCAGACAAAAGTTGTCAGAGAAGGGGACAATGGTGTGGCGTATGCATGGAATATAAGAGAACAGAAGTGGGATAAGGTAATTTACATTTTCAGACTAATACTTGTGTTTTCCGTCTAAGGATGTATGACGTATAGTAGTTGTATTAGTATAAGCCGTTGTATCAGTCGCGTTTAGTTTGGCCACTGGTTCTTGGGTGTGTTTGTAGTTTGGCCACTTTTCAATATGCTATTGAGGACTCAATGGCCGTGAATTTTGATGCTTTGAAACCAACGCAAATATCTTGAGCAGTTGAAGTAGGTAACGGCTGCATAATTGTTTGCAGCATACACACAAACACACTCATACAGGGCACGAGTAGTTTTGAACCTCGTTTTGCATAGATCTTATTGTAGTCTGTAATGAGAAATAGACCACTGTTTTTGAGATTTATGGGGTGAGAGAAAAGTTAAATTTTTCATGAAACAGTTTTTGTTGTGAGAAAAATCAAATGACTTACATGCTAAAAACTTTGGGCTTACAGTACCTTAAGTCATAAGGATGTGCTTCCTAAATAAAGAAATGAAACAAGAGCTAACTAGATGTTTCCATGCTGGTGATGTTAGTCTATACTGCTTTCAAAAGTTGGGAACCTTCATGTTTGACTTCTTTCAATTCAGATTGGCGAAGTTGTTGATGGGCCAGATGGTGGCATGAAGCGTCCTGTTCTTGATGGAAATGAATATGACCATGGTCAGAATCTTACTCTATGTGTCAACTTGTAGTCCGATTTTTCTTTTTCTACATATATTTTGAAAATCTGTACATATATATTCTTGTTATTCAGTATTTGATGTTGACATTGGAGATGGCGAACCTATTCGTAAGCTGCCTTATAATCGATCAGGTATTGTACCTGTCCTCTTGTAGCCCTGCCTTCTATATGATTCTTTCTTGTTATTCAGTTATTTTCCACTCATTTAGTGGTATTTTATTTAATTTTATTTAAATCACTCTGTTTGTGGACATCTTTCATCCTTTGTTTTCCTAACCATGCCATCTTCTAATCTGTTGAGAAGATGAGATAAAGGAAAATCTAAAAACAAAATTTTTTAACGGCTGTTGTAAATTTTTTTTATTTGAATATATAATTTTTGCTCACAAGGAATCTAATTTCTTAGTAATCAATGATGATTAGTTTGTGATCTTGGAATCTTGTAAGTTTATGATTTTATTGATTGTAAATTAAGAACTTTATGAATAAAGAACACTTATCTTTCTCAACAGTTCTAGCCCTTAGTTGTAGTTGGTGTGAGTCAACAGCATTATTTCAAGAATATGAGTCATGCATTGAGTTGTTTATCTTCAGATAATCCATATGATGCTGCTGACAAGTGGCTTCTGAAGGAGAATCTTCCTCTTTCCTACCGGGAACAGGTTGTAGCTTTCATTCTCCAAAATACTGGACAGAAAGACTTCACACTTGATCCATCATTTCGTGATCCCTATACTGGGTGTAAGTATTCTGTTTTGAGTTGTGACCATCTAATCTTGATATGGTGGTGATTCATGTGTTATATTGTGTCCTTGTTTCGCCCTTTATTTCAGCTAGTGCTTATGTACCCGGACAATCTTCAAACAAGTCTGGTATGTATCCTTTTAAATTTCTTTTTCTTTAATTGAATTCGGGATGCCTTTTTTTTAAAAAAAAAAAAAATTTAAAAAAATTATATATTGAACTATATAAACTATGTCAATACCTGATTTCTAATTATTTTATTTTATTTTTCTTCTGGTTACAGCTTCTGCAAAACCTACCTTCAAACATGTTCCTAAGGTAGGCTTTTGCAGCTCTTGTTCTTAAGGTTTGGGATGCATCAATTTCCATGCACAGGTTAAGTTGATAAAAAAGTATCGTCTGGTCATATTTATGTTCTGTGTTTGATCTGTGCTCTGTACACTTCTCATACTAATGAAGGCTTTTCGCTTCAGTACTTCTAAAATAGGGTGCTAGATAAAGACCCAGTTTGATATGAGACCCATGTGGTTCAGACTAACTTAATGATAAATGATTTACTATAATAAGTGTTCTGTGTATAAACTTACAAGCTGTAATTCGATTATATTGTATCATCTGGAAATCCAACTAAATAAATGGGTTTTAGAAGCTAAGCATATTGGAGAAGGCAAAGCAGTGTAAAACGACTTCGATCTAGCTTCTAGAAATGAGCAGTGTTGATCCATTTGTGCAGTATCTCCATTTGAAATTTTATGGATATCCTTGGGAGTTGCAGTTCTGGGGCCAGAGTGGGATATACATTGCAAATTTCTCGGACTACATAGTTAGTTTTAGGCTAGAAGTTTTTTTCCCCTTCAATGGAAAGAAAAGGAGAAAAGAGCAAAGAGATCAGATGTTGTGCACTATCATCAAATTTTCTTATACCATTAATGATTCTGTAGCTGATGCCAAGTAGTTGTGGTTGAAGATTACTGGAGTTTAGTCAGCATTGTGAAGGCTTTATTCTTAAAGGCTATTACTGGTAGTCATAGTTCTACCTTGAACTCATTATTTCAAGATCAATTTTTCTTGTGGATTGGTTCGCAAATTGGGCTTTTTTACTTGTTCTGGTGGTTTTGGTTTCGTTCTTCATGTCCCTCAAGAAATTTGAGCATTTGTTATATTAGTGTCATACTTATAGCATCTTTTTCTTTGAATGATTTTGTTTCCAGAAAGGAATGCTTGTTTTTGACGTGGCTCAGTTTGATGGAATCCTTAAGAAGATTACAGAATTCAATAATAATCTACTCTCTGACCAGGTTGGTTCTTTTGCAAGTTTTCAAGTTTCAGTTTGTTTTTGAAATTATATTTATTTCTTACAAATTGAAATTTTGCTCTAGATGCCATCGTTATAACTTGTTACCACTCAATCGGAATGGAATAGCTTTAGTCTTTTGTAAAAATTTCCTTTGTAGCAGACTCTGCCTTCTTCATAACTTTTTGGAAGTTCTCTTTTAATAAGCTTTCACTAACCTTTCAATTATTCTTTTTCATTTTTGAAACTTCCTATTTTCTGTCCTCATCTTCAACATATATTTTAAGCTACCTCGACCATCTTTCTAAATATCATGAACAATTGACAACTTTGATAATTTGTAATTGGACGGTGATACATATAAAAAGTTATCTCGTAGTTTTTGCTCTCAAGCAAGCACTGAATCATAAGCTTTGTATGAAGCGTTGTTAAGTTGGCAGGCTTGCTGCATTCTTAAAATTTGTATTTTTCTTTGGGTCTTACCACCCATTTATATGTAACTGGTTTGTTTGAGTCCACTGTGTCCAAATCACTTGTTTGTGATAATCAAATTTCTGGACCAACAGTAAGCATCATTATATGTAACTGATTCTTTCCTTAAGTGGTAGAAGGGAATGAAATAGTTTTTGGATCTGGATGATACTATCGGTCATGGATTTCGTTGAAACTTTTGAGGTTCCTAATATTATTTTCACTGTTTTCTGATATTAATTTTCTGTAGTCATCTTTTGTTTTTCGTATTCCTTTCATTATGCACGATAGGGTGTTGAGTATTCAATTTAATTTTTAATTTCTTCCTTTAATTAATTTATTTTGTTTTTGAATTTCTAATCTGTTTAGCCTAACTTGAGGAGCAGCTTGGTGCTAGTATTTTTTGTTTTTCTGTTTTAGAACTGTGTTTCTTTATATTATGCAAAATATGATTTCCTGAATAATGGCCTTTGGTAATATCTTGAAGGAAAAGAAGAACTTGTCTTTAAATGAAGTGGAGGTTTCCAGGCTGGTTGCTATTGTTAAAATATTGAAGGACACGTCACATTATCATTCTAGTAAATTTGCCGAAGTTGACATTGCTATGTTGCTGAGGTTGCTAAAATCATGGCCAGTTGCAATGTTATTTCCAGGTTAGTGTGCGGATGTCTGATGAATTTTGTATATAGCTCTGTTCTTCATAGCATATACTCCATCCTTTAGATTACAATTGAACAATCTTTAAAAAAAAAAAAAAAAAGATTACAATTTAACAATCATAGAAACCATTGTCCAAGAATGAACTGAAGTTAAAAACAGGACGGTTCTGGTTATCTAATGTAATGACTATCCAATCTCAAATTGATAGAAACTGGTTGAGCTGGCTTGTGTCTGGTTGTGTCTTGGGCGTAATACTGTAATGACAAGTTACCACATTTGCTCTGCACTACTGGTATGAAGCTTAAGTGAATTCTTAGCTTTATGATTGAAAGCTACAGGTTAAAAAGAAACACTAAAAAACAATAGAGAAAAAGAGAAAGTTACATGAATGGTCTCAGTGTAAGTGTGTATGGTAGTGAAATTTTCATTTAAAAAAAGTTAAATGTGGTAGTCCTGCAAGTGATGTGACTACTCATAACATCTCCGTTTTCAGAGGAGATCTGGTAATAAGAGTCATTATACACTTGGCAGTTTCTTAAGAGAATATCAATAAGCTATGGCTTTTTATGTAGATTGTGGAATGCTTATGATTGTTGGTGTGTAGTTTTACTGTTGTGAATTGTATTGTATCCATTCTGTTCACACCTCATGTGACACTTTTCACAAACTTTCTTTGCCTACTCGGTGGATATTTTGTTTTCATCTTCAGTTATTGATACCTTGAGGATGATTGTCCTGCACCCTGATGGGGCAACTGTACTTCTCCAGCATGCTGAAGCTCAGAATGGTAATGATATTAGACATCATATTCCATCCTATGGTTTTGTCTTGATAATGAGATGGTTCTTATTTGAAATAGATAATTGTTTCACTTTCATTTATTTTCTATGAATTGTAAAAATACATATCAATAGACACTTGTACAAAAGAAAATGGGACTAGATGATGAGGCCCGATGACCCAGGAACATTCTTAAGTTGATTTCTCCAGATGTATACATATGATACAAGTCAAACTTTTGCAACCTTCTTACTTTCTGTTGATGCTGTTCTTATTTCAAGTTCTCTATTACTTACATTTTGTATGATAACCAGATTTTCTATTGGAAATGATCAAAAGAGTCGCAACAAATCCTTCACTTCCTGCTAATCTCTTAACTAGCGTTCGTGTTGTGACCAATCTTTTCAAGAATTCGTGCTACTACAATTGGTTACAAAAGCATCGGAGTGAGGTTAGCCTTCCTTTGCAATTGGTTCCCGACATAACATTGCTTTTGGGGTTTCTTAGTGATTTGAGAGGCTAATGGTCTCTTTCCCAGTCACATTTCTGGTTTGCACCTTACATGTCCTTTGCTTACAAACATTCAATTCTTTATTGATGGTAGGGTTAATTATCTGTGGATATCTATCAGCTTTTTAGTTGATTCAATTGAAAATTCAGTACTGGGCATGATATCGTTGTCTGTAAAGTGCTCACAGATCTTTTCAATTTCACCTTTAGTAATTTCCATGTTTTGGGATTGGTTTGTATATAAGGGTCTCTGCTACATTTTGGCACCTTATAATGATTATGTCTTTTTTGCCCGTCCAGTACTTTTGATAAATAGTTTGATATATTTCTTTTTGCAATTCAAGGCTTGGTGAGGCATTACTCTGCTGCATGCTGCAATATGAATTTCAGATTTTTATTTATTTTTTAATGATTGCATGCTATCCTAATTCAAAACCACCGTACATTTATTAATTTTGTACTGCTTCCAACATGTAAATTAAATGTGTGTTGTATTTATTTATTTATTTATTTTTTCGATGAATAATTTTTTGTTTAGAACATCTTGCAATTGTTTCAGGAATCATTAATTGAGGTTGATTTGAACAGTTTCCTGAATAAATCATTAAATTAGATTATCTAGTGGTAACTTTGGAGGAAACTTTATAGAAGTACTAAAAAAATGTGTGTTTGCTTCTTTGTACTTAAATAATGACTGTTATGGGGGGGGGGGTACACAGTTTGTCATGGTTAGTGCATCTTGAATTCTCACGATTTAGTAACTTGATTTGTTGAATGGCTTTGCAGATTCTAGATGTGTATTCAAGTTGTTCTTCATCTCCGAATAAGAATTTGCAGTTATCATACGCAACCTTGATTCTCAAGTAAGTTTTCTTTTGACTGCGCATGTTCTGTTACATGATACAACTTGTTCTTCCATCCCCTTCTTTCTTTCTCCAATTTTGTGATAATTCGAAGTTATAGGAAAAATGAAGACTGCAATGGCAACTAATGTTGGAAAGGGATATGTTTGTTGACATAATGTGCTGAACTTGGTATATAATTGTACTACTGTGTTGTAACTGATTGAGTTTTGATATTAACCTTTTGGCCTTTTCCTTTGAGCTTGACAGTTATGCTGTTTTGTTGATCGAAAAGAAGGATCAGGAAGGGCAATCGCAGGTTCTTTCAGCAGCACTTCAGGTATAATACATCAACTTACCAGTTTACTGTTCTGATTGCCCCCTCATTGGCAGTTCGTGTTTTTTAAATTTAATGTCCTCAAAAGGTGAACATAGTAAAGAGGGCCCTTGCTCTTTTTGAGGTGGACTAGAGTATCTTTTTAATACTAGATATTCAGATGTCAGAATCATGAAAGTAATGTTTTGACTTTTGCAGATTGCAGAAGAGGAAAATCTAGAAGTTGATGCAAAATTTCGAGTTTTAGTTGCCATCGGATCACTGGTATGTTTTGAATACTTATATGTTATGGAGTTTAGGGAACATATCTGTGCTAGAATAATTGACATGTCAGTGTCATATAGCAGTCTTGGTTACTATCTTGAATCAATGATGATCTTGCTTTTTTGTCTAAAACAGATGCTTGAGGGCCTTGTGAAAAAGATAGCTATCGACTTTGATGTTGAAAACATTGCTAAAATATCAAAGGCTTCGAAAGAAACCAAGATTGCTGAAGTTGGAGTGGACATTGAACTTTTAACAAGACAAAGCTGACTTTCTGAATATCTGGTAAATGAAAATCCTTGTCTATGAAACTCTCACCCAGCCCTGCCCTGCCTCTTTCTCTCTCTTGTTTGCGTGGAAGCTTTGCACTGATCTCCTGCCTCCCTCCCTCTTCTCTCTGTCTTGTGTGTGCGAGAGAGCTCTCTCTTATGCATTTATTGTGGGAACCCACATGTATGGCTTTAAAATTAATTCAGCAGAGCAAACCCACATGTGGCTCTATATTGGCAAAATGGAATTTTGTTCAGGATGTAAAGCCTTGGTTGTGCTGAATTAATTTGAAGGCCTTGTTGTGCTGGATTGATCTTGTAGGATATTAATTATTCTTCTTCTTCTTCTTCTTCTTCTCCTTTCTATGTCTCTCTAATAATTTTGATTACTCTGCACAGGAGAATGGGGAAACGTTCATTAACAGGTCAAAGTGATTCAAGTAGGAGTAAGCAACCGACATGGTTTGACTGGATCGCATCATCCATCCACATGATTCTGAATATATACATCACTATGACATATAAACATTCAATGATTTTGGCCAAAAAAGGGATCCAACGTTTTAGGAACACCCTGGTTGGTTGCGACTATGAGAAGGCATCAACATCTTTCATTTGAAACTGAGTTTAGTGGAAAATATGAATGAGAAAATGTGTTACTAGGGTGTCAATTGTACCATTAAAGGTTGTTGATGATGGAAAGCAGTTGAAAGGAATTGAACGTTTTTAAAGGCCTATGTGCTGCCCAAGTTCTACTAAGTTTGTAGTTTCGATATTCTTCTTGCTACAAATCCCCTTCGAATATTTCTATTTCTTTCTCTGAGCATGTGATTTCAGTTTCTATTTTGTGATCCATGCTTATACAACAATGAGAAAATATCTGATTTTCAGTTCATGATGAACGGAATTGAAGAATAAGAAAACCCTGAACTCACACACACGGATACTCAAATGTTTTGAAATCTTACCTTATTGCAACTATTAGTTATTTGTCTGTTGGCGTTTCTCCTCATTTCTAAAGTCCGAATTCTTCCTCTCTTATAAAAATTTAAAAAGAAAAAAAAGAACTCAACATTTTTATTTTTATTTTTATTATTTATTTTATACAAACGATAATCTAAACTCAACTAAATTAATCTAACATAGGTGCACCTTTTTAGATACACTAATGCTAGGGGGATCGCATTTATACACGGTGCGGTCTCCTAACATTTTGATTGATTGATTATTATTTCCACTTGGCATAGAACTTTTGGTCACTCCACAGCAACATCCTGTTCAACGGAATCTCAACATTCCTCTCTTTCAAATGCAAATGCCTCGGCACTATTCTCTTCTCCAAACTAAACCCAAAATACTGAGGAAACTTCTTCAACTCATCCACACTCCTCCCCATCTCCTTCACCAAGTACTCATACTTGGGCCGCAAGTTATCCTCCACGCTGTACCCGAAAATCGCAGGCAGCCTCACACACACATTCGCTGCCTCCTCGTACGAAAGCGTCAAACTCCTCAGGAACCTCATCTTCCTCTTGAGCTTCTCCACCCTCGTGTTCAACAAATGTGCATTCAAATTCGTCGGAGCCCCGAGCTTATCAAGCCCCAACTGTTTGAGATAATGCAGCGTGGGGCGGAGGCAGAACTCGACGTCGGAGAAGAGGAGGTCCGGGCAGCGGAGGATGAGGCCACAGGAGGACGAAGGGTCGGCGGGGAGCTCGGCGGCGAGGAAGTCGAAGACGGGGGCGATGTCGGTGGGGTCGAGGGTTGGGGAGAAGAGCTTGGGGGAGAGGAAGGCGAGCCTCGGGAAGTCGGGGTCGGAAAAGCCCTTGGACTTGAGGAAATTTACGGTGGAGAGGATTTGGTCTGTGGCGTCGGGGAGGGGGAGCTTTTTGGGGTTGGTTTCGGGGGAGATGATACGCAGCGTTTTGAGATAGCGGAGGTTTTCGCGGTAGGATGTACGGAACTTGATGAAGTGTGAGGGAGGATGGGGATTTGAGGTGGTGAGAGAGGAGGAGGAGGAGGAGGGAGTTGGGATGAGACAGAGCGTGCGAAGCATTGTAAGCAACTGTTTGAGAGAGAGAGAGAGAGAGAGAGAGAGAGAGAGTGGCAGTTGTGTTATGTGGATAAGGGGATGGATGGATATGTGATATATGATAAATCTTGAAACCAATGGGACTCGGCCCATATAATTGAATTTCCAATATATTTTGTCAAGTTATTGAACTATTTAATTATGTCAAAAAATATTTTCAATATTAAGAATCAACCAAATCGTCATTTTAAAAACTGAAAAGTCAAATTAGAAAATAAATTTTAAAGCACCCGAAAAAGTTAGAAAATGTACATCACTTTGTGTATTGTATCAAAATGGAAATTAGAATTTTGACCTAAAAAAAAAATATGGAAATTAGATTACTGAGTTTGGCTTTCTAAGGAGTCAAAATTTGTTTGCCTTTGTGACATAAAATTAATAGAAATAAAATACTATTTAATGCACCTAGACCTAGTGCTCGTATCAAAACAATAGGAAAATGCTCCTAGAGCAAAATGGCAAAGAAGAGTGGTGCTATTTTTATCCTGTCTTATATTTTCATTTATCTTATTTTAAAAATTTTAAAAATAAATTTATCTTTTGTAAAATAACTTTTAAGGATTTAGATTAAAAAAAACCTCAACTCATGTAATCCACTTATTTTACTATTTGATAAAAAGAAATGAAAAAAAAATAAAGAAGAAAAAAGCATGCGACTCCTCAATTGCTCTTATGACTCCTCAGTCCCGATCTCTTGGACTACAGGAATCCAAGAGATTGTGGTCACCCACCGTTGGATATTAATCCAATGGTTCAAAAAAGTTTCTTAAAAGGAGTGTAAGAGTGAGTGAACCGTTGAATTTACATCCAACGGTGAGTGACCACAAATCTCTTGGACCCCTGTAGTCCAAGAGATCATGACTGTATGACTCCTTAGTGCTTAGAATTCAATTCTCCAAAAAAATTATTCTTTCTTCTGATCATTCAATCAAATTGATTATGAAGAAGAAAACAACAAGAGAATGAATGTTGAAAAGAACAAATCTAGCAAAAAAGGAAAGGAAATAGAAGTGTTTTTTTTTATAATTTTTTTATAATCATAGAGAATTTGCTTGAATTAATAATTAAAGGATATTTTAGGAATAATGGGGGGTGAAAAGATAAGATTGTGTTTTTTCAAATTTACATAATGGGTGGAAATATAAGGTAGGTGGAAATAGTTGCACTTGCGAATAATACTTCTAGAGCTTTTTTAGCAATGCTTTAGAAGATTTGATGAAATTTTAGAAAATTGTAAAATATAATTTGTTCAATAAAACTAATTGGTTTTTTTTTTCTTTTCTAGATTCCTTTTTGTTTACACCATAATGAACCGAGCAGACCCAGCATCAAAGCGACTAGCACCAAGGCAGCCACACCTTCTCCCATGCCGAAGGAAGACACACTTCCGAGGTGCCAGACACCTGCCGAAGCTCTCAGCTGCCAAACCTAATCTCCAGGACACGTGTCGTCACCACAACGGCTTGCACAAAGTCCCACATTGGAACTTTGTGCAAAGCTCCCACTTTCACTTCCCTATAAATAGGGAACAGTACCCAGGTAAAAAGGGGAACGACTCTCCCACTTTTACCGTTACTCTGCCAGAATTACTACTTGTGACTGACTTAGGCATCGGAGAGCCTTCGGTCGGCACCACACCGGTGTCCGAAGCTTAACGATTGTTTCTCCTCTTTTTACCTTCTACAGGTCTCTCACCAACCCATTTCACCAAGGGCCACAGCCCTCTTCTCTGCTGAAGACTCAGCACATCTAATCACTAAGTTGGACTCAATATTGGCCGGGCCATTTTGAGTGTCAACAATTTGGCGCCATCTGTGGGAAAACGACACTTGAATCCCCGCATTCTCTATCAGCCCAGCTGGCTCCTTCACCCCTCAGGCCCCGTTGCCTCTTCTTCACCCCACATTCTGCTATGCCGACCGAGGATAGCCGCGATACCCAGCATCATACCCCCCGCGATGGTACTTCTAGAAGGAAATCTTCGGAAGATGCCACTCTCCAGGCAGAAATGGAGAGCCTCCGCGACAGTGTCGCTAAAATGTCGGAAAAATACGAGCACCTCCATTGCAGGAACGTTGAGCTAGAACATGACTACCGTGTTTTAAAGCGGAACTGGGAAAGGACCCACACCCAAGATGCCCAGCACGACCTCACCCAGAACGTTGGGCTTACTCAGCCGAACCAGCCAGTACATTCCAGCCACAGTGCCTCGGCCCAAGCTAGGCTCCGCAAAGGTAAAGACCACCTTCATCTGGAGATAACCCAGTCGCGACCCCTTTGCGTTCCCCCACCGAGGGACCGGCCCCATGAACCAGTCAGGATCTACCAAGATTGCAGGGATCGCCTCTCGGACCGTCAGCCAAGGCCGATCCCTATCCCTGTCAACCTCGAAGACCCACGGGTGACACACCTGGGCCTCTCGCCAGCCCCCGTCCGCATACCCTACGAGGAAGGTGTCGGAGACTCGGATACTTGGGACTTTTATAATTCAGAGACCCAGCCAAATTACCACACCGGGGCGCTGGAAAATTGGGAACAATCCCCAGTCCCTGTCTGCCCCGCCCCTAGGCCTTTGGCGCCTGAAACTCTTCCTCATGCCGACCCGGCCATGAGGCTTCTCTTCGAAAAGGTCCGGCGCCTGGAAAGCGAACAACATCGCAGCCATCAACCCCTCTGGGCAAAACCACGACCCGGGCCCTTTACCGAACGCATCCTCCACTACCACCAGGAGAAGGATATCCAGCCCCTCCGCATCGCTTTCTACACTGGCACGGAGGACCCTCTCACCCACATCCACTCCTTCCAGTCTGCCCTTGGGTGCAAATGCCTCACTGATGAAGGCATGTGCCTCCTTTTCCCTTCCACCCTCAGCGGCGCGGCCCTGAATTGGTTCTACAGGCTCCACCCCTGCACCATCAACTCCTTCGATAGTCTCAAGCAGACGTTCCTGGACCATTTTATGATCCAGACTGATCGCCTATACTCTGCCGACGACTTGTATATGCTTAGGCAGGCTGAGGACGAACCCCTTCGGGAATATGCAGCCCGTTTCAGTCATGAATACTCCCGCTGCCCAGACACTGACGATCGCGCTGCCTTCGGCGCTTTTAAGAGCGGCCTCCGCGAGTCCAACTTCCGCTACCTGGTCCATAGCAACAGTTAGAACACATATGCAGAGCTGATGAAGCAGGCAGCAGTCCATGCTAAGGCCGAATACTTCAATACCAAGCGTGGCCCAGCTAACCTGATGCGCAACGCTTTCGCTGATCCTCCACCTGCTTCAGCACCCGCCCCAGCCCCACCTCAGCATTCTACCCCTGCCCCGAGTACTCAGGACAACCAACAACATAAGCGGAAGGATAGCTACCAGCATCCCTTCGGTAATAACAAACGTGGCAGACATGGCAACCACCACTCTAGCGGAGGCAACCCTCCTAGGCCTGCTGATCGGGCCCCACTTCCATTCACACCCAGGCCCAGGTTCGAGGTATTTACCACCCTCAACACCACCTATGAGAACGTCCTGGTGCGTGAAGCCCCCATCATCCCCAAGCCACCCCCCCGGAGACCATCCAACAAGCCAATGCCAAACACGGGGGTCTTCTGCCGCTTTCATCAATTCAGCGGCCATGACACCGAGTTTTGTGTTGCGTTGCGCAACATAATTGAAGGGCTCGTCCGGGAGGGTAAGCTGGACAACTATGTGCGCAACATACCAGCCCCGCCTAACCCTCACCAACGACAAATCAACATGATCTCCACCATCAGCGGAGGTCCTACCCTGGCTGGCACCTCCAACAACTCCATCAAACATTATGTCCGCTCCACCTATGCGCACCAGGTCTTCACCATCGAGCAGGGACGGTTGCCAAAGACCCACAGGACTGGCTGGGCCCCCATTACCTTCTGCGAGGAGGAGGAGCGTGGTGTTATCCTCCCCCATGACGATCCACTCATTATCCGGGCTGACATTTCTAACTTCGACGTTGGGCGTATCCTGGTGGACACTGGCAGCTCGGTCAGTGTGATGTTTGCCGAGTGCTTTAATGAACTCCAGGTCCCGCCTCACCTCCTCGACCGAAGCATCACACCCCTTGTGAGCTTCTCGGGTGATGTGGTCCAGCCCATCGGCAGCATTCATCTCCCCATCTCAATTGGGGCCGCACCCCAGCGGACGACGATCACCACCCCCTTCCTTATCGTCGATTGCCCCACAGCCTACAACGTCATCCTCGACCGCCCAGCCCTAGCCCAAATGAGAGCTTTTATTTCCACGCATATGCTGCTGTTGAAGTTTCCCACTCCTAATGGCCCAGGCACGGTGCGCGGCGACCAACTCGGGGCCCGAAGCTGCTATGCTTCAGCAGTAAAATCCACCAATCGCCAACCTAGGAGCGAGGCCCTTTCGGTAACCATGGCTCCCGCCCCTCCTCAAGCTGGCACAGACCCACCTGAAGACCCAAGGGAGGAGTCCATCACACCGCAGGCCGAACCTATGGAGGACCTGGAGCTGGTTACCCTCCATGACGATATCCCGGATTGACAAGTCCGGATTGGCACCTCCATCTCGCCAGAGCTTCGCTCTGACCTGGTCGCCTTCCTCCGCCTCAACTCCGAAGTCTTCGCTTGGTCCTACAATGACATGCCTGGCATATCACCAGACATCATATCTCATAGGCTTAGCATCAATCCTGCCATCAGACCAGTCCGACAGAAGCGTCGCGCTTATGATCCCGAGCGCTATGAGGCCATGAGGGCGGAGGTGGAACGATTGAGTAGCATCGGATTCATCAGGGAGGTTGACTATCCTACATGGCTGGCTAATGTCGTGATGGTCCGCAAGCCAAGAAAGGGCTGGCACATGTGTGTCGACTACACCAACCTTAATCGGGCCTGCCCAAAGGACAGCTTCCCGCTACCCCGCATTGACCAGCTAGTCGACGCCACAGCCGGCCACGCCCTCCTTAGTTTCATGGATGCTTATTCAGGATACAACCAGATCTTCATGCACCCCGAAGATCAGGCCCACATCTCTTTCATTACGGACCGCGGCCTCTACTGCTATAAGGTGATGCCCTTTGGCCTCAAAAACGCCGGGGCTACTTATCAGCGTCTGGTGAATCAGCTCTTCGCCCCATTGATTGGCAATACCATGGAGGTCTATGTCGATGACATGCTAGTCAAGAGTCGCACAGCTGACCAACACATCCCTCACCTCTCTGCCATGTTCGCCATCCTGAGGCAGTACAAAATGAGGCTCAACCCCACCAAATGTGCATTCGGGGTGGCTTCCGGAAAATTCCTTGGCTTCATGATCAGCCAGAGGGGCATTGAGGCCAATCCAGAAAAGATCCAGGCCATCTTAGATATGACAATACCTAAGACGGTCAAGGATATCCAAAGCCTTACAGGGCGTGTCGCAGCCCTGACCAGATTTATCTCCAAAGCCACTGACCGCTGCGCCCCATTCTTCAAGGCCCTTAAAGGCACCAAAAGAAACATCACTTGGACTGCTGAATGCGACACGGCTTTCAGCGAGCTCAAAGAGTATATGGGCCGGGCCCCTTTATTGTCAACCCCTGAGCACGGAGACATCCTCGTCATTTATCTCTCCATCTCAGCTTCGGCTGTTAGCTCTGTGCTCATCCGATCAAAAGATCACGCGGAGCACCCAGTGCATTATGTTAGTAAAGCATTGCAAGATGCCGAAGTTCGGTACCCAAACATCGAAAAATTGGCGTTCGCCTTGGTCGTCTCGGCAAGACGCCTCCGACCATATTTCCAAGCTCACACCATCCATGTCTTAACCAACCAACCACTCCGACAGGTGTTGCAGAACCCAGAAACCTCTGGGAGGCTGGTCAAATGGGCCATTGAACTGGGCGAGTTTGATATTCATTACAAACCCCGCCCGGCTATGAGGGGACAGGCCGTTGCTGACTTCCTATCCGAATTCACGGAGCACCAAGCTTCCGCAGCTACCCAGCTCATAACTGAACCCAATCCCCCTCCCAGCCAGGACTAAACCCCCACCGAAGGCAATCTCGACCTAACCCAGCCCCTGTGGACCTTATTCGTAGACGGCTCTTCTAATGCCCAGGGCTGTGGGGCCGGCCTCGTTCTCATCTCCCCAGACAAGGTTGCCCTCGAGTACGCCCTTCGCTTCAAATTCCAAGCCTCCAACAATGAGGCCGAATACGAAGCACTCTTAGCTGGTCTTCGATTAGCCAAAGAGATGGATGCCAGGCAAATTCAGATATTTAGCGATTCACAACTCGTGGTCCACCAGGTCAACCAGGACTTCACGGCTAAGGATGCCTCTATGACGGCCTACCTCCAGCATGCTCAGCACTTGCTGGCAACCTTCCAAGCCCACTCTATCAAGCAAGTGCCGCGCTCCGAGAATAGCCATGCCGATGCACTAGCCAGGTTGGCATCAGCCCTGGAGCAAGGATTGGGTCGCCACATCCACATCGAGTTTTTGGCCCAGCCCAGCACACAAGCCCCACTCATCTGCACTATTGATCACAGCCCTACATGGATGGACCCCATCCTCCAGTTCTTACAGAACCAAACACTACCGGCTAATCCGGCAGAAGCACGACGCGTTCGCCATCGCTCCGCCCGTTACTTGATCATTAACGGCTCCTTATACAAGCGTGGTTTCAGCCTTCCTTACCTTCGATGCCTGACTCCAGAGGAAGGTCACTATGTCCTCCGAGAAATCCATGAAGGCATCTGCGGCAACCACTCGGGCGCACGCTCGCTAGCCCATAAAGCAATCCGCCAAGGATACTTCTGGCCTTCACTCCACACTGACGCCCAGGCCTTCACCCAGAAATGCGACAAGTGTCAGCGATTTGCCAACATCCCACAACTCCCGGCTGAACCGTTGACTGCCATGGTCAGCCCTTGGCCATTTGCCCAATGGGGACTGGATCTCATTGGACCGATGCCAGAGGGCAAGGGCCAAGTCAAGTATGCAGTTGTGGCCGTGGACTACTTCACCAAGTGGGCTGAGGCCGAGGCCTTGGCCACCATCACTGCGGCTCGCATCGAATCCTTTGTGTGGCAAAACATTGTATGTCGCTTCGGCATCCCCAACTCCATCGTCACCGACAATGGCCGGCAATTTGACAACGCCAAATTCAAACAATTTTGTTCCAACCTCAAGATTCGTCTGTGTTTCGCCTCCCCAGCCCATCCTCAGTCCAATGGCCAGGTCGAAGCCGTGAACAAAATCATCAAGAAGACCCTCAAGACAAAACTTGATAAAGCCAAGGGCTGCTGGCCAGAACTACTCCCAGAAGTACTCTGGTCCTACCGCACCACCTTCCGCACATCCACGGGTGAAACGCCGTTCTCCCTATCATTTGGAACCGAGGCCGTAGCTCCGGTAGAGATTGGTCAGCCCACATACCGAACCTCCACTTACGATGCCACGGCCAATGACGAGCAGTTGGCCCTCAACCTCGACTTCATTGACGAACTCCGGGACCAATCGAGCATGCGCAATGCCGCGTACAAGCAACGCATCGCCAAATACTATGACTCCCGAGTCAAGCCCCGTGCTTTCAAAATGGGGGACTGGGTCATGCGCAAGGTTTCCTTGGCTACCAAAAATCCTAACGAAGATACCCTCGGCCCTACATGGGAAGGTCCTTACGAGATTATCAAAATCTGCCGCCCCGGCACTTATCAGCTTCGTGATTCCACAGGCAAGACGCTGCCTCACCCGTGGAATGCTGACCACCTCAAGTACTATTACAAGTAAACATATCTAGACCCTAGGACAATACTTTGGTCTTGATTATTTACTGTAAGTTAGACGTAAGGTATCTAGACCCTAGACCACTTGTACCTTCTGCCTTTCGGCATCTATTTCAATGAAATGCCTGACTCAGGCTCATTCTCATGAACTCACATTGTTATCATTTTTAACACAATTGTTCCAGGCAAGGACAAATGTTCATACATAACCAAAATAAACAAAACAAACAAGTGTTCCAACACAATCACTAGAGTACAAAATAGCTATAACACATCACGAAGGCAACGCCTTCAGGACTCGGTCGAAGGGGCATCCTCAGTGGCCGGCTCAGCCTCTGGTGTCGGGGCGCTAGCATCAGCAGGCGGGGTCTGTGCAGGAGGCTCGCCACTGGTGTCAAAGTTAATCTCCACCGAGGGGTTGAACCTAACCAACCTATCTTCCCAGCGAAGCTGCTCATCAACCAGTCGGTCCATGATATAGCTCTTCAGCTCCTCCGAGGATCGGAAGGACTCAATCGCCTCGACTCGGGCAGCAGCCACCTCCTCGGCCTTCGACCTCTTCAGCTCCTCCACCTCCTTGGCCAGGGCCGCCTTTTGCACCAGCAAGGCGTTCTTCTCTCGGATAGCCTCCTGCGCCTCCGCCACTTTGCTCTTGGCTTGTTCATCCCGCCTCTTCAGCCTCTGGATCTCCTTGTCAGCCTTGGCCATGCTGACGTACATCTCGCCAAAGGCCTGCAAAACAAAAACCATGTTAGTCAATCCACACAAATATTCCAACACAAATACATTCAAAAAGAGGCCTAAACACTTACATAGGCAGAGGTGAGGATCGTCTTTTGGGCCCGGTCAATGAAGGAAGAAGCTGGAGTCCTCGCCAGAGCCTCAGGGTCGCTCTTCACGCCTTCCAGGAAGACGTTCACTAAAGGCACCTCCTGCCGGTGCATAGCCAGGTTGACCTCCTTCTTCTGCTGGCGTAGCCTGCCGAAGTCTACCTTCTCTACCCCTTCAGCGAACACGTCCTCCATGCCGAAGGGTAGCTTCGGCGGTGCCTGCAGATCAAAAGGCGGCAGTCTCGGCCCTGACCCCATCACACGCTGATGAGCCTCCTCCAAGGCTTTCCTTTTCCCTAGCACGTCCGCGACCCGACCTTCATCATCATCCCTGGGTCGTTTTCCAGCACTCTTCTCCGCTTTCTTGGCCCGAGACTCCCTCAGCCGCTTCTGCATCTCGGTCTCATCAATGTCTACGGCCACCTTCGTGCTCCCCCTTATGATGCCAGCCACTGTCCAAACAAACAAAACAACTACATTAGTCACAACCACAAAAGGCTCAGTCCAAAACAAAAAGATAACCCAGGTACTTACTTCCTTGCAGCAGTCCGGACTCAAACAAATTCTTCTGCGTGACTAGGTTCCCGCACTCACGCTCAGTCTCTGATAGCTGCGCCCTCACCCACTCAACTTCGTCTTCTTGCTCCTTGGAGATAGGGCCCCACTTCACTGAACCTGCATCAAGAGTTAGAAACTACTTAGCCATTTACACTGGCACCGAGGAAGTACAGAACCAAAAATAGGAGCCAAAACAACACAATCAGGCATTAGACAATCTTAAGGGATGGGGCCAAGGACCTATAGACTGGAAGTGGGTAGGAATGTGCTGGACAACGCTCTTCCCTGGAGGACACTCCCAGTCCCCATAAGCCATGCACCACCTATTCCTCCAGGACTTTTGCATTGTGGGCTTGTGTCCAATAAAATAGCCCCTCTCCTTCGCCTTTCGGCAATTCGCCTGTACCCAGCCAAAATTCCCCTGTTGCTTCGAAATAGAATACAAGTACATGAACTGCTCGAACGTTGGCTCCCCTAACCCAGCCAACCACCAGGCAATATACACCCCATGAAGAAGAATCCAAAAGTTGGGATTATACTGCCCCGGTGCATACCCCAACTTAGCCAACATCATCTGAACCCACGGATGAAACGGTAGTCTGAAGCCATGCAGATACATATCTGTAAAAATCATCACGGAGCCATTCGAAGGATATCTGACTACATCGGTATCAGTGGGTAACCTCAGGCCCACATAGGCTGGCACACAAAAATCTGTTCGTAGCTGGGCCAATTTCGCTTCTGTAAGTGTATTCCGCCTCGGCACCGGGACACCAACCCGGATGTCTAATCCCTCTGATACTGAAGCCACGGCTATACCCATAGACCCTGATGGTGATGCCTGGTTGCTCGAACCCACTTCTTGCGTCTGAGGCAAGGCTAGAACCCGATTTGCTATAGCCTCTAACTCTATATAATTTCTCTGCATCTCCCTATATGCAGCCGACCCAGAGTCTCCCGATGGCTCAGCCCTCTCACCCCAAGGCCCTATCATCCTACTTTCTATGGTTCCTTCCACCATACCCTTTGTCTCTGAACTTTCCTCTTCAGAACATATATATTGACTCGGCTCTTGACTCTCAGTATCATCCCCGTCGAAGGCAGGGGGGTCAAGACTTTCCCTATCAGAACTTTCAGACATCTACAAATATGGAAAAACAAGAAAAAGGAACTAAATGCACATGCAGAGAGGATCGAACCACAACAACAAAAATTTGCCAAATCTTCATGCCAGGCAAGAATTCTACATGTTCATACATATGTTCAACATGTTCATCATGTTCATGCTCATGTTCAATGTGTTCTTCCTAACCTTCAACATGTTTATGCAAAACAAGACATTTCAATTCAAAAGTTCAAGCGAAATAAGGTCTAACCTTGTTCGTACCACCACGTACAAGTCGCCGGAAATCACCTCAGCCACAAGCACCACCACAAAACCTTCGCCGGAAATCTCTTCTCCTCCTCCTCAAATTCTCACAATTTTTCTCAACTCAAGCCAAGTGTGATGCCTTCACCACCCAAGTTCCTATTAAATAGCCAACAAAGGGTACCACGCCTCGTTTCACGAGCAAACCCTAGCACCCTTTCATATTCCCTCCTAAATCCCTTGTACCTACACACAATTTGAAATTCAATTTTCAAAATACACAAAATTGAGGGAAATAGGGGCCTTGCCGAACGGCAAGGCCCGTGCAAAAACAAAATGGAGGCCCTCAAAATTCCAAGTGTGCTAGCCTACTCCATAAGCCCAATCCTACTACAAGGCTAGGCCCAAATTTTATCAAGACACCCAAGCCAATTTCACAACACATTACTGATGGACTTGCCGAACGGCAAGGCCCACGAAACAATAAATAGGGGACTTACCTGCCTTATGGACGGCCCAGCTATTTTTGGCCCAGTTATTTTCGGCCAAACTACTCTCCACACCCAGCTATTTTTCGGCCCAGCTCGTGAAGACCACTCGTCCAGCTAGGCCCAATCACCCTTGCCGAAGCGTGAACACAGCCAACACACTACCTCGGACAGCAGCTACTCCTCGGACAGCACAGCCTCGCTGCGCCCGCCGAAACAACAGCCCAGCCCCTTCATCCGAACGGCAAGATCAGTCGCAGCTCCACTTCGATCTCCGCAGCACCTCAACTGCACCTCGTCCAGCTCCAATTATTGCCGAAGCCTACCTCACGCGGATCCGCACCAGGCCCTGCTCAAACTCCAGCCCACTTGCCGAAGCCACAGACAGGACCTAGAACCAATAGGTTTGCTCGCAACGACCCCTTTCCAACCTACCTTGCCGAACGGCAATGTCCAGCCACAGTTGATATGCTCGCAGCAAGATGGCCCGCAAGGAAATTTCTTTCTAATCCTAGGCCCGCAGCACCTACCGTTCAGCAAGATGACAAAATCAAATCTTGCCGAAGCACAAGCTTCCGAAGGACTACCGTGCCGAAGTACCAGCCGCCTTACTCGACCTCTGACCAGCAGCTCCGTGGCCAAGACCTGCCGAGCGGCAAGGGCCAACCACTCGGATGTGCTCCCAATCACTCGTGCTACACCCTGCCGAAGCTGCACAGCCCAGCTTCCCTTGCCGAAACACCACACAACTCGACAACTACCCAATCACCCTTGCCGAACGGCAAGGGTCTTCCAAGTCAAATCGGGTGCAGTTTTTCGCGCCTTGCTCCAGCTTGCCAAAGACAGGAAAAAGAATTTCCAATCACCCTTGCCGAACGGCAAGGGTCTTCCAAACCCTATTCTCCCCCCTTGCCGAACGACACCCTCAAACCCTAGCTCTTTAAATTGCCGAAATGATACCCCTAGCACTCCAACAACAAAAATCCAAGCACTCCAAATATCCTTGCCAAAACTTGCCGAACGGCAAGATCAATCTCCAAGTTGTTTACTCCCAATTCCAAAGGCTACCAAGGCTGCCGAATGCACTCTGCCGAACGGCATGATGGATCCCTTATTTTTATACCCCCTCACCCTAAAACCCTAGGGCCCTTTTCCTTGCCAAAGCCCACTTTGAGCCCAACTCTAGCGACTTGCCGAAGGCCCAATCCAAAAAGGCCTAGCTCACAAATCATTCAAAACCAAAAAAAAAAAAAAAAAAAAAATAGATATAGCTGGACCCTTGCCCTTGCCGAACGGCAAGGGCCATGAAAAAACTTTGTAGTCTTAAATTCCTAAATGGCCCGGCCATTTCCAAAAAAAAAAAAAAAAAAAAAAAAAAAATTAGCTAGACCCTTGCCGAACAGCAAGGGCCATGGGGAAATTTTGGAGTCCAAAACTTTCACTCGACCCGGCTCCTTCGAAGGTCTGGCTCCCCCACGGACCCAGCTCCCATTCTATCTGCAACATGCCCAAGTACCCAGGTACCCAGCTACCATGTGTTGACGCAACTCCTAGCTTGCCAACTTGGGGGACTAGGGAGTGCCCTGCGGCTCCCAATGAAGCTGGAATGCTCGGTTACAATTACAAAACTCACAAGTTCCCAACCCAGAAGTTACTTCTCGACCGCGAACTTGGGGGACTACTGTTTACACCATAATGAACCGAGCAGACCCAGCATCAAAGCGACTAGCACCAAGGCAGCCACGCTTTCTCCCATGCCGAAGGAAGACACACTTCCGAGGTGCCAGACACATGCCGAAGCTCTCAGCTGCCAAACCTAATCTCCAGGACACGTGTCGTCACCACAACGGCTTGCACAAAGTCCCACATTGGAACTTTGTGCAAAGCTCCCACTTTCACTTCCCTATAAATAGGGAACAGTACCCAGGTAAAAAGGGGAACGACTCTCCCACTTTTACCGTTACTCTGCCAGAATTACTACTTGTGACTGACTTAGGCATCGGAGAGCCTTCGGCCGGCACCACACCGGTGTCCGAAGCTTAACGATTGTTTCTCCTCCTTTTACCTTCTACAGGTCTCTCACCAACCCATTTCACCAAGGGCCACAGCCCTCTTCTCTGCTGAAGACTCAGCACATCTAATCACTAAGTTGGACTCAATATTGGCCGGGCCATTTTGAGTGTCAACACTTTTGTTTGACAAAACAATTAGAAGACAATAATTTCTCATCAAACAATGGGAACACAAAATTTTCCTCGAAAAATCCTAAAGAACTTTCGCAAAAAAAAATCCTCAGGAACTTAGCTCCAGTCTCCACAACCCAGCCCCCCTTTGGGAGGGGTGGCCTCCTTTCCCACCCCACCCTACCCCTCTCCTCCCCTCCCCTACCCTACCCTCTCCGCCCCTTCCTTTTCTCCCTCCTCCCCACCCTGTTCTTCTCTTCTCTTGGGGTTGTTTATCGGTTTTTGGGCTGAATTTTTTGCTTGGCTGTGCTGGTGATTTCATTGGCGGCTCTTGTGATTTTGTTATCCTTGAATCTTCAATGATGACGAAGTAGCAGTGCGCTAGTGGTTTCATTGGTGAATTTGGAGATAAAGGAGATGGCTAAGCGGCTTTTACTCACTTGTTGTGTGTTTACAGTTTCTTGAGTTGTAATAATTGCATAAACTCTTTTATGAGTTGGGTGTTTGTATGTAGTCTAATCTTCACTTATACCTACTTGTGAGCGTTTAAAAGTTGTAGTTGTATTGATACGGTTCATGTTCGGCTTGTCAGGATTGCGACTTTTATGTTGAAATTTCTTTGGCCTCATGATTTTTAGTGGAGATACACCTTGTGCGCTTGATGTTGCGGGTGTGTTTCCATGTATCTAGAAACTTGCATGATTACTATGCTTCTATCCTTGTATTAACCTAATATATGAATACAATAATAGCTTTTCTTGAAAAAAAAAAAAAAATCAAAAGTGCATTATTTAATAGTAAATTTTTTTTCTTCTAATAATTTAGCACTAAGATCACTGTAATTTCAATTTCATCAGACTTTTATAACGTTTGACAACTAAATATAATTTTGTGCACTAAAATTGTGCCTCTAAATTTAAGTTGATTAAATGGTTCATTTATTTATTTATTTTTAAAAAATTGTAAGATATTGGAGGAAACTAAAAGATAACAATTTATCATCCTAGTTAAATAAAAAAGCCGAAGTGCGAAACCAAGCATTTAAAAATGGGAAGAACTGAGGCGGGAGAATCATTGCTGTCAAACAGTCGCGTCATATAAGAAAGAAAGAAGCAGAGTATAGCAAGTGCTTACCTGTGTAGCTCTTATTCTCTGCAACTATGGATCTGGGTCATCTTCTCCACCTCCTAATTCCCTCATGCAACTCTGTAAGTATGCTTCTCTAAACCCATCACCACCTTTTCTTTCATCCCCAATTTTGTTATCGTTAATCAATTAATTGATCCTTAATATTCAGGTTGTTATACTCGCATTGTTCTTTGCTTACTTGGCCATTGCCGGATCTATACTGCCCGGCAAAGTTGTTCCCGGAGCCACCTTACCAGATGGCTATCGTCTTCATTATCGCTGCAATGGTTTGCTTCTTTTTAATTGCATTCGTACTTGCACACACTATTTGTTTGTTTAATTGCTTGAGTAGCTGTGGTTTAGAGAGTGTGGTGTATTTTTGGCTAGAATCTTTTTTTTATTATTGTCCTTGTAAGGTCTGCTATCACTTCTGTTGCTGATTGGGCTTCTTGGGTTTGGTGCTAAGATGGATTTCGTATCACTTACTGTATGTGGTCATAACTTCATTGTGTTTTTTGGATTATTAATTTCCTTGTAGTGACTATATTTGGGTTGATGGTTCTTGAGAGTGCTAATAGCCAGCTTCCAATTTTCATTTACATCTTATATAATATCACATGCAATTGATAATGCTGTGGAAATTGGAGATGATATAATTGTATCTACATTTTGGTTAAAATTTGAGTAAGGGTCAACTGTCATACAGAAAAATCACTTTAGTAACCCAAAATTGGATTGATGGTTTTCCTTGGAAAGACAAAATTTGAATGCTTTCACTTTTCATATCCAGCGTTTAGCACCAATTTGAAAACTCTGTCAAACCTGAAATGCATACTGGAAAGATGAAGGCTGTTCCATATGCATCTGAGTGCATCCTATCTCTAAACTTCCAATCCACCAGCTATATATCATTCTCCTTTTTTTTGCCATGAGAGGGGTTATTTCACTTTCCTGAATGTGGGTCCAGCTCCATGCAACAGAACCAGATTGATACATCATAATATGTAGTTTAGCTGTTTCCCAGGGATACATATCTCTATCTCTCTCTCCGTCCTAAAGTTGTATAAATAAATTAATGGAGATTATAGTGTTAAAATGTTGCCATCAGTTTATTGTGTTTGTGTGATCCAAAAATTGAATAATATTAACATCAAAATAATGTTTTCAGGCAATATCAGACAGAGGATTTGAGCTGTTATCAACAACTTTTCTGTTTAGTGTTCTGGTAAGTCAGTAAGCAATTGACATTTAGTAGTCCATGTTTCAGTTGTAGCATTTGAAATAGACATTGGTGTTGTGGTTGGTGAAGTACATGAACAAACCTTGTGCTGGCATCCTTGTTTAAGATGAAACTCTATTTCTTTTCTGTTTTCAACTCTGACTGACAATTTTGTGACTTAAAAGTTGAGTTTCTCAGTGTTTTGGTTTGGTCTCATGTGGAAGAGCCTCCATATGGGCACCTCCACAACCTCACAATAATTTAAACAATTCACTCCGAAATTACAAAAGAAAAGCCAAAACTTCAGTATGAAACTAATATAATGGGGAAAATGATTCAATCATTCTGTCTTGCAAATATATAGGGATACAAAAGTACCAGCTTCCAAATAGTTTTTCATAATAATGGATTTAACCCTATGATACCATATATTCCATCTTCTGTCAATCAGTATTGGATCATCATTATTAAGTTGTCTTCTTTTATATAATTGTTTCCTTTAATTTTATACAATGTTAGGTCACACTGGTACTTTACGCTGCTGGCTGCAAGTCGAGCAACCGAGGTTCTTCCCTAAAGCCTCATGTGACAGGGAACCTTCTCCATGACTGGTAGTTTAAACAACTTGTCTAACTTATTCCGAGCCATCTCCATTTGGTGAAATGGTTTATATTTGTATATGATATAGTGAATAGTTAAAAAAAATTTATATAAATTCAGATGAGCATATATATAGTGCCCTGCCCACACTTTTCTTTACCTGCCTTATAACATTTGCATTTTCTCAATTAGACAAATGGTAGAAAGAAAAAAACAAGGGTAGGAACAGATGTTATAGAGGGATTTTAGGACTGATACTTTTAAACCTTGAGTTACCAACCTATCCTAAATCTGTGCCATCTGCATGTTAAGACAATCGAAAACCTCTCGGGTTTCAAACAGGTTTTGATTCAAAAACATTTACTCTTTCAACTGGTGAAAATAATTACCAAATATCGAAGATTGAAAAGTCATTATTTATGTTGTGGTTTAGAAAACGAACATAAATAAGTTAATGTCTTGATGATTTTTGTCTTCACCGATTCATAACATGCAATGATTGACTACTTGTATCCTTTATTGTGTTAAAAATGAAGTTTTCGGTTTCTGTATTTGCTTCAATCCCTTGTTGAATGCATCTTACGGTTATATTAATACGGGCACTCTTAATTTGTTTAATAGGTGGTTTGGAATACAGCTTAATCCTCAGTTTATGGGCATCGACCTCAAGTATGTAATCCAGTCTTCAATATTTGTGGCATGCTTTCCATATAGCCACTCTAACATACACCAACAGAATTAGTAGTAATTACTTTTAATTTCAGACCTTATTTTATCTTTCTTGTATTATCTTTATATGAAGCTTATAAAGATGATATTCTCTTCTGTAGATTTTTCTTTGTTAGAGCTGGAATGATGGGCTGGCTTTTTATCAACCTTTCGGTTCTTGTGAGAAGTATCCAAGATGGCACCTTGAGTCAATCAATGATCCTCTTCCAGTTGTTCTGTGTGGTAATCTGACCTCATTTTATATGTGTATAATATTTGTTTCTCTATGTCTATCAAAATTGTCTATATATAATATATACTCTTTAGTTTACTTCTTGTAAGTGATTGCTGAAAGTTCTGTCCTTTTCCTTTTTTCCAGTTATACATCCTGGACTACTTTTTTCATGAGGAGTACATGACCTCCACGTAAGTGCATTACCATGACGTCTAGCTGAATCATTCAACTTAGTTTTATCCCGTGTCACTCTGCTTTTACACTATCAAGAATCTTGTCTCACCTGTATATCCTAGGGTTCTCATTCCCTCCCCAGACAGATTCTGATTTTATCTTTAGTCATTTTTTTATTGCTATAGCCATTTATTTTATTTTTTCCTCTGTCTTCTAGTCGTATATCCATTTTCATTTGTATTTTTGGATATTGAGGAAAGAATTCAATAAGTTTGGTCTGCTATATTTCTTCACGCATTCTCTTCACTGTCTTTGTGATGATTGAATACCATGCCAATTTGGGTTGTTACATTTATCTTTGCATATTTGATTTATTTTTACATGGTTTGCCTTTTACAGGTGGGACATAATTGCAGAGAGACTGGGTTTCATGCTTGTATTTGGAGATCTAGTGTGGATTCCTTTCACTTTTAGCATCCAGGCATGTCACCTAAACTACAGCTTAAATAAACTGGTTTTTTCTTTCCTACTTTCCCCCACCCATACGATCACACTGTAATACTTGATTTGGTGTGTTTCCATACACTTTGTTTGAGAACTTAGACTGGCTGTAGAACTGTAAAATATAAAACATATTTGTTATAGATTCTCTGAAACAGAAGAGTAATTTAAAGCAACACTGAAACCCTTAGCCATTGTGTTCTTCATTGTTCTAAATTTCTGCCTTGTTATTTCCTTTGTTAAAGGGATGGTGGCTTCTGAGTAACAACGTGGAGTTAGGAACAGCCGCTGTTGTAGCAAATTGTTTGACTTTTCTGATCGGGTAACCTTTCCATCAACTTGTAGTTGGCATTCGGAGCATTATAACCTAATTTCTCTTTGTGTGCTAACATTGAACTTTTAAAATCCATACTGGTCAGGTACATGGTATTCAGAGGAGCCAACAAGCAAAAGCATGTCTTTAAGAAGAATCCTAAAGCACCTATATGGGGTAGGCCTGCAAGGGTCATTGGGGGAAAGTTGCTTGCTTCTGGTTATTGGTAAGATTTACATCAACCACCTTCTATATCATCTTGTTCTTTTCTTCTGCTCATCATTATTGTCAATTAAGCACAGCAGGTCAAGTGAAATGACTTGATCTTTCAATTAAGCACTATTGGTAATTGAATCAATCACCCAACAATGTTTCAAACTATGAGGTGAACCAAGTAACCCATTTAATTGGTCTCAGATACGATCTGTTAGGAGGAACACCTAACTAGACTGGCGGTTGATGAAATCTAAACTTCACAAAAGGTCAAGTAATTGAAAAAATGAATTAGATGATATATTGACTATTCTCTCTCTCTCTCTCTCTCTCTCTCTCTCTCTCTCTGGGGAAGCTACACGCATTATATTTCATATTATTTCATAAAACTAACTATAATCCCGGCCTTTCTGTTGCTTACATTGACAATGCTACTTACAAGCAAAGTAGATTTTCCATCATGCTTCATCACAAACATTTTCTCATACTCTGATTATTTTGGTGAAGGGGAATCGCAAGGCACTGTAATTACCTTGGGGACTTGTTGCTTGCACTGTCTTTTAGTTTACCCTGTGGAATAAGGTACTTTCCCTATTCCTTTACAAATGTTGAAATACTTTTCGTAGAAAAATAGATTTTCCATTTTTGAAAGTCGCTCGTTTTGCAGTTCCCCAGTTCCATACTTCTATCCAATTTATCTTCTCATTCTGCTCATACGGAGAGAAAGAAGAGATGAAGCTCGTTGTGCAGAGAAGTACAAAGAAATCTGGGCAGAATACCGCAGGCTTGTCCCATGGAGAATATTGCCTTATGTTTATTAAGCTACCAGACTCTGGACTTTTGTAAACGCATCATCAAGTTTGGTTGCAGTGGACCTCACGCTTTCTTGTTTGTACTATAAAATGCACTTTATTCCCGACTGTTAAGAGTTATTTCAGGAAAAAAAAAGTTGTGTATCTTTTGACAAAATGCCTGCACATTTAATTTGTAAATATTATGGTTCTTGTTATATAGCTTGTGATAGGTAAGGTGAGATACTATACTCACAATAAGCTCATATTCTATGTGGCGGAACTTTGAACTAAACACATGGACGACTACTATTCAAGGTTGATTCATTGATTTTGGAGATCTTGGGCAGAAATAAAAGGTGAGGCATTTTATGTTCAACATTTAGCTCTTTTTGTAGACGATTGCACGTATAAGTGCTAAGTTGGTTAGTTTAAATAAAAGAAGCCCATTATATGAGAACGAAAAAAAAGGCTTAAAAAGTTTCAAGATAAAGCCCAAAAAGCATCAATCATACACCTAAAATGTTTTATAAGAGGCCCCATTTTTCTAGGAGGCCTGTGCGGTTGTACGGCTCCTGACAACTTATGGGCTAGGCCTACGACTATTGAGTGATGTAGAGTACGTGTAGTCCAACAATGTGGTTTTAATATGTAGAAGTCCCAGCTTCTCACCAAAACCAATTAGTAATGAGTGAAATAGTACTATTGAATGATGTGGAGCACATGCATTCCAACAATAGAGCTTTAAGACTGAAATTCTATGTTCTCCAACAATTTTCCCTCTTCGGCTTACATGATTTAGTATATCCTCTTAGCATCTTTGGCATGTTTCCTTGTTTAACTTCTTAAGCGTTTTGGTTCTTATTGTTTGTATTTGCACCAATTTTCTTATGATTTCGAAGATAGATAGACCTAAGTGAATGTTTTGGTTCTTATTATTTGTATTTTCATGAATTTTCTTATGATTTCAGAGATGATTTTTATTATTTATACTTGCACGAACTATCTTAAGATTTCGAAAATAGAGAGAACTGAACGAGTATTTTAGTTCTTATTATTTGTACTTGCATAAACTTTCTTTATGATTTTGGAGAATAAACGGATCCAAACAAAGTGAACTTTCTTATTATTTCAGAGATAGACGGACCCAAATGGAGTTGATTTCAGAGATAAACGGACCCAAATGGAGTGAGCACAACCCATCGCACCCCAAAATCAGCAAGAGTTCAATAAATTTTTCTAGCTGTCACACGCACTATGCGATAGCACCAAAATAATGAGGTCCATGCACAGATACACACAGAGTACACTCATTTTAAGAAAGACAGACGTGAAAGCATCTTTTACACAAAGTGCTCCAATTTTGCATATTTGATTTGATTATTGAGCATCAAATTCAATACAAATTTTTTATAATTTGTTTTGGTTTTTACGCTGATAATTTATGTAATAACATAGTTCTTCACCGACAGAGGTACATGTGGACTTGTCTAGCCTGCTTGGTGGTACAATACAAAACTCACTGATGTTTGAGTCAGACAGATGAGAGAGAGGCAGGCAGCTAAACGCAATGTGACGAAGCATATGGGAAGGTAGGTAGGTATGGGTACTAGTCAAACTTTGCCTCAGCCTTTCCCTTTTTACCATAAGCAGTAGATCTAGAGCAAGAGATGCAAGAAATTCCTACAATCACATCTTTCTAATCTTTGCTTTCCAATTCATTTTGTTAGGGAAAGTCACTCACATGTGATTGGAAAACTTTCAGTCATTCCTGAATTGTGAATTTCAGATATATTAATAGTTAAAAATCGCTAATTCACGTGAAATCTCTCCAAACATTTGTTATTAATAATATCCACCAAACCAACCTATGTGCAAACCCCACCAGCCCAATAAAAATGTACACAAAGTTGAGAAAAGAGGGAGCAAAGATAGATGAAATAAACAAAAAAAGTGAAAAATAATATGACAAATTGAAGAGTGAGACAGGTGCACCAAATTAGGCTGCTGCAAGACGGCGTGCACAAGTGGTGCACCAACTCCCCACTCACATATTGCCACATTTTCACACACAAAAAACTTTACCTCTAAATCTTTAGAAAGATGGAAAGGAGACACACATTGACACAAAACTGTCATTTTGGAAATCATTTGTTTTCTTGGGAACCTTAAAATATATCACAATACTAAAAATAGATAATAAATAATCATCTTAGAAATCAAATGAATTTATAATAAAAGTTTACCCATCCGGGGTTGCTCTCTTGTTAGCGTCGTCATTCCTTCTCTTTTGTTGTTCGCTCTTTTGGCAACAACACGTTTGACTTCATACTACTGCGTCGTCATTGCTCCGCCCCCTCCACCTACTCGCACCCTTGTCTTCGCAACCACCTTTTCGCACCCATATCATTCCGCAGCATTGTCAATGTCGCCGGTTCCATCCCTTTCCTTCTCTGCATATTGGGCGGTGGATTATAGGGTTTGTGGTCTATTCCTTCTCGGGTTTGCGCCGCTGCCATGTCTTCTCCAGCTATTATGCCCGATGACACTATCAATGAGATCGAACACTCGTTTGGCAATCGACTGGTCCTTACTCCACTCAAATGCGCTGGTGTGGTCATTGGGTCCTCTGATGTCTCTGATTGCTTTGTTGGTTTCATCTACAGTCGTGCTATTATGCCTATGAAGATTGGTCAGATGAGGTCTCCTGGGGGCCTCCCTTAGGTTCTTCTGCAAAGCATTCGTCGGCTTGGCATCCTGTGAATGCATTGAGGCTTGATTTCTGTTTCAGGTTAAGTGGCCCAGGCTAGTTTGTCTTCTTGCTGCGTGGTCTTCCTTTGTGTCCTTCTTTCCTAGTACCGATGCAACTTTGACTACCTTATGGACTATGATTATCATATAAGGGTTTCCTTTGACAGTGTGAAGAAGATTGGGTGTGTTTTCTAGGGCTTTTCCTTCCTCTAGCTTGTTCATGTTATTGAGTCTTTTCTTTGTTGGGTTTGTCTTGTAAGCGGTCTAGATTTGGACTCTCTTGTTATTTCTTGGCATGTATGGTACTCTTTCCTCATATGGTAGGAAGGTTTTAATGAGGCCGCTGTTTCATGTCGTTATGTACGTTCTCATTATTATGAATGAACATCTTTTTTTTATTTTTTATTTAAAAAAAGCAATCATTTTAGAAATCATTTTTTTTTCAAAAACCTTAACCACATCACATCAAGTTAAAAAGACATTCACATAATTTCTTAAATCCAATTTTAAAAAAAGCGATAAGTTTATTTCTTAGTGTATTCTTATGACTAAACAATCCATTTCTTATATAATTTCATTCAAACAATATGGGGTAGAATATTTTCATTCTCCAAAAGGAGGTTTTTATAATACAATTGTGTAAACTCTAGTAAGGTTATATAAGGAAACAAATAAACTCCTAATTACACAAGATTTGTAAAAAAGAGAAAGAAATAAAATCCTAATAGAACAGAAAATAAATCTCCTATTAGAATTAGAATTAGGATCTTGCCAACACTCTCTCTCAAGTTGGTGCAAAGATGTCATGTATGCCCAACTTGTCAAGCGAGTTGAGAAAGGCAATAGAATACACAACTTTCTTAAGAACATCCATTAGCTGATACTTGGATGATATGAACGGAAAAGAAAAAATCTTAGCATCCAACTTCTCTTTAATAAAATGCCGATCAACCTCTATATGCTTTGTACGATCATGTTGCACATGCTTATGAGCAATTGCAATTGCAGCTTTATTATGGGTTTCGGGGCTCAAACCCAAGATCTCCCAACAATGTCCTTAACCATAGTAACTCACACACACCTTGAGCCATCCCACAATATTCAGATACCTTAGAATACGAATCACAGCACCCATATGATCTTTACTAGGAAAATGCATAAACTTACTCATTACACTCATTGTATATGTAATATCAAGACGTGTATGAGTTAAATAAATCAATTTCCTCACAAGTCGTTGATAACGCTCTTTATCAGTAGGGACTTGATCAGGATATAACCCCAATTTATGATTTTGTTGACTAGGGATATCATTTTGTTTACAATCCAACATTTCAGTCTCTGCAAGTAAATCCAAAACATACTTCCTTTGGGACAGAAAGAAACCATGCTTAGATCTAACAACTTCAATCCCAATAAGTAATAAGTCACCTAATGACTTCATCTCAAACTTGGAAGCCAGATACTTCTGAAGATTTTGCATTCCTGCTTGATTATCTCCAATCACAATCATGTCATCAACATAAATAATTAAAGTTGTCAATTTACCTTTATGATGCTTTAGAAATAAAGTATAGTCTGAGTTACTTTGTACATACCCATTTCTTCACAAACGCATCAAACCTTCCAAGCCATGCTCTTGGAGATTGCTTTAATCCATATAAGGTTTTCTATAGTTTACATATAACACCCTCCTTAGAGGTCACATGAATACCATGAGGAAGATCCATGTATATTCCTTCATTGAGGTCACAATGTATGACATCAAACAACAACAAGGGCCAGTCATAATTAGTAGCCAGGGACAAGAGTACACGCACAGTATTGAGCTTTGCTATTGGAGCAAGGGTCTCTAAGTAATCCATTCCATATGTTTGAGTATAACCCTTTGTTACCAATCTAGCCTTGTAGCTGTCAATGAAACCATATGCTTTATGCTTCAAAGTAAGCACTCATCTGCACCCAACAACTTTCTTCCCTTTTGGTAAAGAGACTAAATCCCAAGTTTCATTCTTGTTCAAAGCTTCCATTTCAACATTCATGGCATCCACCCATTTGGGATCATAAATAGCATCATGCAGCTTAGTTGGCATACATACGCTAGATTATTGACACAAATATGATGCATATGACATAGATAAACGATGAGTTCACACATAATGGCTAATGAGATATTTAGACTTGACATGTGTATCAGGAGAATATTGTACTTTAGGTTTCCCATTAGTGGTTCGTGGGGGTAATAGATAATTTAACACAGATAGATCATCAGAAATCACCTCACATGATTCACTATTACGACTAGATTGGGGCACTAACATGGTAGAGATGGGTATTGCATTGAACTCAATTGCATACGGGTCACAAGGGTCACTGTCATAATTTTTCGGCATAGTTGACTGGTTATATCCTAACTGTCAACCGGTCGTTTCTTCACAGAGAGCGATTCCGTCATCGCCAGACTCAGTCAACTGGTTGAGTTCCAAATGTTGACCGATCATTTCTTCACAAAGAGCACAATCTTCAGCTCCAGGATGTAGCCATCAGTCTCTTTCTTCAGTGCGACCAGTCGTTTTCTTCCCGAGAGTAACATCTTCAAATACATCATTCTGCAGTTCAAGTCCAAGATTCTCCAATCCAAGACTCTCCAATTTACTCTCATTATTGGAGAGGAGGGGGAGACATAATATGACACTTCTTCATGGAAAGTCATGTCCAAAGTAACATGCACCTTCTGGGTAGGTGGATGATAGCACTTGTTCTGAGTAGAATAGTAAACCAGTAAAGACACGACGCAGAGCACAAGGATCAAGTTTACTCTAATGATGATAGTAGACATGAACATAGGTAACGCACCCAAAAATTTTAAGGGGTAACTTGGAGATAGAGACAGGGGAAACATGGTCACCAAACACATCATGCAAAGTCTTGAGATCAAGAACCCGATTAGGAGTAAGATTAATCAATTAGGCAACATACATAACAGCATGCCCTCAAAGATGATAGGAAACAGACATATCCAATATGAGTGAGCGGACAACTTTAAGCAATTGTTGGTTCTTCCTTTTAGACACATCATTTTGTTTAGGGGAAAAAAAGGTTGTCGTTTGGTGAATAATACCTTAAGCATCGAAGAACTATGCCAAAGTATTATTCACATATTCTCCTCAGTTATCAGTTCGAAATACTTTGACCCGAGCCTGAAACTGAGTAGACACCATAGTACAAAACTCTGGAAGGATGGAAGCATCATCATGTTTATTTTTCAGCAAGAAAACCCAAGTGAGTTAGGTACAATCATCAATAAATGTGACAAACCAACAAAATTCATTTGAAGTAACGCAAGCCGGACCCCACACATCAGAATGCACTAAATCAAAAGGCTTTGCAGCTTTACTGTTACTCAAAGAAAACACAGTGCGATGGCTCTTGGCCAAAATACACACTTAAAACTGCACTCATCACAAGGGCGGAATAAAGATGAAAACAGACGCTTAAGGTAGCCAAACGATGAGTGTCCTATGCGACGATGCCATAACCAAATTTGTTGTTTGTCTTTGACACTACAACTTTGAACATATTAACGACACGATCACGAACTGGTGCAGCAAGCAATGTCAAATAATATAACTCCCCTATCCGTTTACCATGCCCAATCGTCCGGAAGAGTGGCTCTGATACCAAATTGTCACACCCTAGGATCGGCTCCGCCGTAGCACGTTATTGTCCGCTTTGGGCCCCCCTCTCTGCCCTCACGGTTTTGTTTCTGGGAACTCACGAGCAACTTCCCAGTGGGTCACCCATCCTGGGATTGCTCTAGCCCCCAACTCACTTAACTTCGGAGTTTCTACGACTCCGAAGCCAGTGAGTTCCCAAAATACCTCGTGCTAGATGGATGCAGGTGTGCACATATAAGGCACATCACCCCCTCTCCGTTGGTTGATGTGGGATCTTACAGTAGGAGTGAGAGAGATTGTGCCCTCGCCAATAATTTGAGTGGGCAAGCCATTAGCAATAGTTATGTATGGGTCACGAGTGTTACTAGACAACTTATTAAAAAAATTTAGCATTATAAGTCATATGATCAAAAGCACCAATGTCAATTATCCAAGTATGGGAGCCAATATCTAAAATAGAGTCAGAAGCACACAAACTTGCAAAAGCAGCAGCGACAACACCAACAATTAATGGAGTTATCATCCATGATTGTAGCAGAAACTCAATAGATCACGTTAGAGTACACAATGGAATACTGCAGAGGCACAAATACGGCAGATGCATGAAGACAGGAACGATACAAACACAGTAGAGGCACGAACACTACAACACAATACACAAACCCAAGAGGGCACACACGACACATGTAGAAAAAAAAAAGGGGTTAGAACACGGGTGGGCACAACACACAGGTCACTAAAAAGTCGACTCTGATGCCAAGTCAAACAATATAGGGTAGAATATTTTCTGATATATTTTCATTCTCCAAAAGAAGGTGTTTATAATACAAGTGTGTAAACCCTAGCATGATTATACAAGAAAACAAATAAACTTTTAATTACACAAAATTGTACAAGAGAGAGAAAAAAAAATTCTAATAGAATAGGAAATAAATCTCCTAATAGAATTAAGATCTCGCCAACAGTTTCATCATAAAATAATTGTGAGATTATTTTTTGTTAAGAATCCAATCATTAGATATTAGATTGTAGGGCCGCGTGAGAGTGACTAAAGTTTATATATTTTATTTATAAGGGACCTGTTATTAACATTCCAAAAAGTCATTTTGCATGTTTCTCTTGTAAAAGTAAAATGAAATTGCATATAAGACTCATGATGACGTGATTATTAGGAATTTTAAATCAGCGATTTTTAACTATTAATATATATATATATGAGACTCATAATGCATGAATGAATGAAAGTTGGATTGTACGTAAAGAGAAATTGCACGTAGAGAATTCATAATGACGCTTTATAATCATTAGTTGTTAATGTACATATTAAGATAAAACAAATTTATGGTACTAGCTAAGAAAAATAGGAGAAGTCATGCGCATACTTGAAATAGTATGACAGGTAGAACAAAAAAAAAAAAATTTGATTATTGTACGCTTTTCTTTCTGCCAAAGTTAGAAAAAGGGAAGGGATTTTCACACAGGCATTACTAAAGTACCATGAGAATTGTACACATTAAAAGAATTCCACAATACATATTATGCAAAGATTAGTATAGAATAGTCAATGCAAATTATGCAATTGCATATTATTAATTACGAGTTGAAAAGAAAACCCCTGAGCGAAAGAAAACTCTAGCAAAAGCATCCTCAGCCGCCACCCACTTTTTGGGGTGGGTGGCTTCCCTCCCTTCCCTCTTTCTTTCTCAGCCCTTCCCCTCTCTCTACTCCCCCCATTCTCTTGCTTCCCCTTTGGTTGCTTTTTTTGTTGTTGCCATTTTGTCTAGTTTGTTGGATGTACTTGGTTATTTTGTTTGATTGGTTAGATCTACTTCAGATCCCTGTGTGGTCGTATTTGGAGCAATTCTTTGTGGTTGCTGTACTTTAATATTTGTAATAATTCTTTATGAATATGTGTATTTGTATAAACTTTTGTGACTAACGGTCTTTGTGCCTATATTATGATTGCAACTCATTGCCTTTACTTTAAAAAAGAAAAAAGAAGAAAAAAAAAAGGGTATAGAATAGTATTAGGGGTCATAACCAAGTTATATTATGTCGCATTATTTTGTATTCATATTTAATCATTAGTGTTGACGCGAATGTTCTAATCATTCGCGTTGACCGCGAAACGCGAACGTTATGAACGCTCTAATAATCATTATGGACCATCATGTCAGAACAACCGCAGTCTAAATCTCACACCACCACCAACCAAAAGAAGAATCTAATACCAAGTTGCAGATATTATTTTCTTTTGGCCATGAGTGTTGTAGATAATTACTTCTTGGGGGACCTTAAGATATTGTAGCTCGATTTCTGCATCCTCCTCCATCAGGTAGAGTTTAACTTCACTTCCAATCCTTTGAAATTCCCATTAAATTAATTTACCAAAGAGCTTGACTTTATTTTCAACCGGTTCGAATTCACAAGAACATAGAAAATTTACCAATCCCAAGATGAAGGCTTGCAACCAAGAATCCTCAGGACTAACAAGCTGAAAAGGCACTTTGCGAGAATGTTGTTTTCACTCGTGTCTTTTATTGAACCACTTCCCGAGAGTTCAGGTTTTCTTGTAGGCTCCATCTGTAAATATGTTTTTTTTTTTTTTTTTTTTTGCGGATAATTTCTAAATTTTTTGTTTGGTTTAAATGTAGAACCTTAATCACTTCCCTTTTTATGTTGCGAATATATTTGTGTATCAACTAGTTATTCTTCAATCGTAGTTTATCTTTCTCTCCACTAATATTGGTTATGTCTTTTACTTTTCTTCCTTCTTACCGACAAGAAGGAATTCTTTCTTATCTTCTATTGTGGCTCAACCACAAAATGACATGTATCCTCTTTTTTTTAATTGTCAAAACAGCTTTTTTTTCTTCACTTTTACTAAACCCCAAGATTTTTATCAAAACATATTGTTTTTTTTTTTTTTTTAACTTTGATTTTTCTCAACCTTTTAAAAAAAAAAAAAAATTCCTTCCTCAATCAAACTTTTTAGTTGAAGAAACGTTAAAACACGGTATACAATTACATCTACAAGTCCCATAACAGAAAATTAGTGATGTAACTATTTTATGTTCCTTATTATAATTCATGAAGTATTATAATTCCTTATTTAGTATTGTCCAATATAAAAATAATTTTTTTACAAAATTGTTGAGAAAAATCAAAGTGAAAACAAAACAATGGGAATTTTGTTTTTTTTTTTGTTTTTGGTAAAGCTAGGGGGCTCAGTAAAAGTGAAAAGAAAAAAAATCTGTTTTGACAATTAAAAAAGGGATATTCATTGAAATGTCACCTAAACTTATACCTTAGTTTCAATTAGGGCTGGTCAATGGGCCGGGTCGGGCTAGTCCAGTCTAAATTTAATGAGCTTGGGCCGGGCATGGCCAGGCTTTAAAGAGGAGAGAGAAAATATCGGGCGGGCCGGGTTTTTCTAAAAAATTCGAAGCCCAAGCCCGACCCATGTGCCAGGCTTGAGAAAGCCCATCGGGCCGGGTTGGCCTAAACCCAACAGGCCGGGCCTAAACGGGCCCTACTTCATTAAAAAAAATCATAAACTTAATCATAAAGGCATTTTAGTCCAAATTTGAGATTAAACTCACTTAATTCCAATATTTTCACTTAAAACCAAATTCATAAAACACCCAATAAAGTCACACAACTTATAAGATTTTCCACAAAAATAATAAAACCAAGTATTATTTTTGAGGTTATTACATAATTAGATCGTAATATGTTTTAAGAAATCATTTAAAAAATACTAAGTATAAAAAATAAAAATAAAATTAAAGGATGGTATGAATAAATATGCAAATATTTGGTGATGTGTTCAAGAAAAGTATGATTATATTTGGTGGTACGATTATGTTTCGTGATATGATTATATTTGGTGATGTGATATGTTGTTCATCTTATATATATATATATAATTGTTGAATTAATAATTGACACAAATTAATGTGCTAATCATCCAATTATAAACTAGGAATGAGTAAAGAAAAGTAAATGAAATGAAACAAATTATATATGTGATTTAAGTGATATAAACATAAACCTAAACTCTTATTTATACATAATTATATATACATATATGCAGGCCTAACGAGCCTGACATTTGTGGGCGGGCTGGGCCGAGCTTTCTTGGGCTTAATCGGGCCGAGCCGAGCTTCAGACACCCAAGCTCAAGCCTAGCTCGGCCCAAGGCGGGCCGGGCCATCTCAAAGCCCATAACGGGCCGGGCTGGCCGGGCCCCCATTGCCCATGAGCCCGCGGGCCAAATGATGAGGCCTAGTTTCAATTTGTCACATGAAAAAAAAAATTCAATGAAATGTCATCTGAATTTTTCAAAATCTATGATTTGTCACATGACTTTAACAGCATCCAATTTTCCAACTATTTTCAAGGGTATTTTAGTCTTTTTATTTTCAAAAGTATTTTCAAAATGGAAAAATTATTATAAAAAAATTATGAAAAAACCCTTGAAAATTATAAAAATTATATATCTTTTCACATTTAACCCCCAGCCATTTTTGCATTTAAGCTTTATTTTTTTAATAATAATTTTTTCCATTTTAAAAATATCCTTGAAAATGAAAAGACTAAAATACTCTTGAAAATAAATGAAAAATTGGATGATGTTAAACTCAAGTGACAAATCATGGATTTTGAAAAATTCAGGTGACATTTCACTTAAATTTTTTTTAAGGTGACAAATTGAAACTAAGGTATAAGTTTAGGTGACATTTCAACAAATATCCCTTAAAAAAAAAAAGGACACATGTCACTTTGTGGTTGAGTCACAATAGAAGATAAGGAGGGAAGTATTATCCTTTCTTTTATAGATAAAAAATAAAAAAAGGGCGCAACAAAAAACTAATGGTGGGTGGAGTTGATGAGTCTCTTTCCAACGGGCTGGTGAGGAACCGAGATTCCCTGTCTAATGCAATGATGTGGATGGGATGGCGCGGCTCCTCTGTCCCATTTTAATCTCTAGTTTTGTGAATCATGTTTTCTTTGTAATGTAAGTATTTGAACTCTCTTGAGGTTTTTCTTATTCTTTCAATTCTTGTTTAGGTTTCGGCTCAAATAAGGTAGAGGACCTCGCAGTCACGCGATGTTGCATTTTGTAGGGATGTAAGAATTAATTTGGAAACTTTTTTAATTTTAACAATAAATTTATATTTAACATATCTAATCGGTTTAACATATAAGTAGGAGCTCCTACATTCTGTCAATGTGACATGTGCGCATAAGTTTTTCTTTTTGTGTTTTTGATGAATTATTTTTACATGTATCAAATTGTGATTCATAGGAAGGAGGAGTATCTCCTTACAGGTAAGGAGGCAAGCAGTATCTAATTGTGGGTATATTAAAGCCAAAGCATTTATAGGTATATTTACCTACCCGTATTGTATATATACACGATATATATAGGTAAATTTGTAAGTACATTATATTGTATTGATACTAATTTACCTATTATATTTTACTATAACAAAATTTGAGGGATCTTTAATTGGTCGGAAATTTAAGGATTTTTTTCTTCGTCAAAATTTTAGGTATAAGAGGGAACGCCCAAAAAAAAAAAAAAACTGGAGTCATTGATATTCTATAAATGAGGAAGTATTAATTAGAAATAAGGGACTTAATGACATGCTTGAAAATCGTCATGTTGACTTATTTGAACTCTGGTCGCAAATGGAAGAGTCCTATGACCTTTTATATCTTATGGGACATTTTAGTTTGAATTTGGGTTTTATACATAGATTTCAAAATTAATAAGTTAATGTCTAAGAAATAGAAATTGTAGGGGCCTATATTAGACCGGCCCTAAAATTTAATGAGTGCATAGATGAGGCAGATAATTTCATTGCAAAGGTTAGCAAGAGAGAGAGAGAGCAAATGACATATATTTCACACTTTTTGTCTTGATGACCATTTTCTGCAACCCAAGAAACATAGGATTTAAATCTATGACTTCGTTTCTCATATCCAAAAATTGATGGACTTAGCCAAGTTGGCTAGAGCACCTGAGCTCGAATTCTTCTTCCTGTAGTTTAGATTAGATTAAAGTATAATATCACTTGTATTTAAAGAAGAAGAAAAAAAACTTGTTTAAAACATGCAATGTGTATTTTTCTCAAGACAAAAAATAGGAGTGACTGTAAACAACTTTTTAATAAGATCCTTCGGATTAATTCCACCGCAAATACACTATTAGCTTACCTCACTCATACCTATTTTGTTACTCACAAATATAATTGGGTTCCAGAATCATCTATTTGTATTCTTTATATAAAATTTAATTTTATAGTTTTTTATTTTATTTTATTTTGTAAAATTGTTATGGCAAGATATGAGACACAGTGCAAATTGATTTCTTGTGAGTCAGAAATCTCTGATAATAAATTTGTTTTATTTTATGAAATGATAATAAAACTTTCATGATTTGATATCGAAGCGTTTACACTATTCTTTTTTACGCTGACCTCCAATTGAATCTTGAGCAAGTGGAAAGAATCAGAAAATGATTGTGTTTCCTGATTGTATTAACTGATATGATTATATAGAATCAATAAAATAATGTATGCTAGAAATAAAATTTTCTTGACCAAAATGAAACAAGCAGACTTGGAAATTCTGATACGTCTATATAGTAGCTTTAATTTAACAATTTGCAGTATTAGATGGAGAGCTTTCTTTCTACAAGTCTTGTTATCTTAGCTGGGTGCCCCTAAACCTAGCAAAGGCCATGGATGTGGACATGGTTGGTGAAAACTCTTTTTCATCAAGTGACGATGCCCGGGATGATCATACTTGTGGTTTTAAATGCAACATATGCCTTGAATTAGCTGATCAGGACCCAATTGTAACACCTTGCGGCCACCTTTACTGCTGGCCCTGTCTATATAGATGGCTTCGTGTTTGCTCATCACAGTCAAATAAGCTCCAGTGCCCTGCTTGTACGACTGTCATTAAGGAGAAGAAGCTGATCCCTATCTATGGAATAGAATCAGATCGAAGATCTCCTTCTGTACCCCCCGGTCTTAAAATTCCAAATAGGCCATCTCCATCTTCTTCATCTTCAAATAGACGATCGGTTCGTCAAATCAGAAACGCCGTTGCTTCAGCTTTCAGTGCTCCATTTTCTTCATCTTCAATTGGACGAGCAGTTCGTCAAACCCTAAATGCCATTGCTTCAGCTCTCAATGCAAACCATTTTTCGAAGGTATTCGAATTCATGCCAATGGTGCTAGGTGGAATCGGAGTTGTTGTTCTCGTTGGGGGATACATTTGGTGGATTTGGGAACTGTGTGATCGTACCGTGGATTCTGTCAATCAAGTGTTGGATTCTGTCAAACAAGTGTTGGATGCTGTCCAACAAGTGTGTGATGCTGTGGAAAGAATACGTGAGGCTGTGAAACCTGTGTGTGATTGTATTGAAGCAACACATAATGGTTGGAAAAAAGTAAAAGCAATGTGTTCATTAGGGTTACGTGTTGTCTATTGTCTGATTTGAACGAAGTCTTAATCTCAATTGTTATCAGTTAGGCGTTCTCCATAATTGACTTTCTTCTTGTTTTCCAACGTTTCACTGCAACCAAACAAAAGATGGGTAGTTTGCAATACGTACGCCCATTACCGCCGGCAGAAATGAATAAAACAGAAAATAAGATAAAAGTTCCAAGTTGTAAAATATTTAGGCTAAATTGTAGCGTCTCTGTAGTTTACTCGAACTTTCACTTTTTTACTTTTTTCAAAATTTTATTTTATTTTTAAGATTCTGAATCTATAAGGAAACCATCCAGTCCTTCCTGTTTATTAGGTGATGATGATTGGGATTTTGATTGCAATATTTGCTTTCATTTACCTACATATATACCCCATTAATTAACACATCGTCAATACAAAGGAAAAAAAAAAAAAAGGCAACATTCACCATTATTTGATGATATTTATTAGGTGACTAAAGACTTTAGTCACCAAAAAAGGTACAAATGTCACCAAATAATGGTGACAGTTGCCATTTTTTTTTTTTTTTGGGTAGCATGTGGCCACCTTTACTGCCAACTTTGGATAAACATATTGCTAAAGAGTGGCTCAAATTGCAAGGCCTAGGTTAGAGTCTAATTGCTGACAATTTCTCTTGGTGGGTCATCTGTAAAAACCAAAAAAAGGGCTTAGACTCCCCTCTGTAAGTCCTCAAAAAGGCCTTGGTATGCTCTGGCCCTACAATGGAGGAGGGAAGTCTTTCATAAAATTAAAAAAAGAAAGAAAAGAAATCGCTGATAATAAAACCTTTTATTTTGTATTTTGTATTTTTTTATTTTTAATGAACTGAAAACAAAACTTTCATGATTTGATAATCTATTCCTTTAGACAATTCTTTTTTACGCTAACCTCATAGTGAATCTTCAGCAAGCGGAAAGAATCAGAAAATTAATGTTGGGTTTCCTGATTTTATTAGTGGATATGATTATATAGAATCAAGAAACATTTCTTGACCAAAAAGAAACAAGAAGACTTGGAAATTCTGATACGTATATTTAGTATCTTTACTTTAACAAACTGGTGTATTGGATGGAGAGCTTTCTTTCTTCAAGTCTTGTTATCTTGGCTAGCTGCCCCTAAACCTAGCAAAGGTATTGACTGCGCTGGTTGATATTTTTAGGGTTGCAAATAATATTTTCTGGGCAAGCAAACAGAGGTGAATATAAGTATTGAGTGCAGATTTCTTTTACCCTTCGTTTCGAGGGTTAATTTTGAAGTTGTAACCGTACATATTGTCCCATGAGAAATCCTTATTAATTTGGTTTTGGATTCTTCTTTTGAATATTCTTGTTCTTAAAATGGGGTTCAGTCAATGTAAACTGATTCAAAATTATATGGTTTCTCTTCATATTACTCTCTTTGTAGTTGTTTTTTCTTTACATCAAATTTGGTGCATGTAGTTATTTTTATGCATATCATTTTTTTTCTTGCATTCTGGAATTCATAAATCCGTGATATTATAAAACATGTACGATTGATAATCGATGCATCTAATGTTTGTCAGTTTGAAGGCCCTGCAATTGGATATGGAGATTGATGAAAACTCTTGTTCATCCATTGATGCCCGAGATGATCATGCTTGTGGTTTTAAATGCAACATATGCCTTGAAGTAGCTTATCAAGACCCAATTGTAACACCTTGTGGCCACCTTTACTGCTGGCCCTGTCTACATAGATGGCTTCGTGTTTGCTTATCCCAATCAAATAAGCCCCGCTGCCCGGCTTGTACGGCTGTCATTAAGGAGAGGAAGATGATCCCTATCTATGGAATAAAATCAGATCGAAGATCTCCTTCTGTACTGCGCGGTATTAAATTTCCAAATAGGCCATCTCCATTTTCTTCATCTTTAATTGGACGAGCAGTTTGTCAGACCCTAAACGCCATTGCTTCAGCTTTCAATGCTTCGTTTTCTTCATCTTCAATTGGACGAGCAGTTCCTCAAACCCTAGAAGCCGTTGCTTCAGCTCTCAATACGGATCATTTTTCGAAGGTGTTCGAATTCATGCCAATGGTGCTAGGTGGAATCGGAGTTGTTGTTCTCAGTGGGGGATATTTTTGGTGGCTTTCGAAACCGTTGGCTAGTACCAAACAAGTGTTGGATTCTGTTGAACAAGTGTGTGATTCTTGGGAAACATGTGATGGTAAAAGACTTGTGTGTGGTGGTTGGAAAAAAGTAAAAGCAATGTGTTCATTAGGGTTACGCGTTTTCTATTGTCTGATTTGAACCAAGTCTTATTTTGTAGTTGTTTGAAGAAGTGGGTCTGATATAACAACCTAGGTCATCTTTATCAGTTAAGTAAGCGGTGGACTCCTATGTTTCTTACTACTAGTTACTCATGCCTCTACAAGGCCGGCTATGAAGAGTTGAAATAAGAAATGCTTAATTTCAATTGTTTTTATTTTTATTTTTATTTTTATAAAGAGTTTCATACTAGTTGTAACTCATGCCTCTACAAGCCGGCTATGAAGAGTTGAAATAAGAAATGCTTAATTTCAATTGTTTTATTTTTATTTTTATTTTTATAAAGAGTTTCATACTAGTTGTAACTCATGCCTCTACAAGGCCGGCTATGAAGAGTTGAAATAAGAAATGCTTAATTTTAATTGTTTTTTATTATTTATAAAGAGTTTCATACTAGTTGTAACTCATGCCTCTACAAGGCCGTCTATGAAGAGTTGAAATAAGAAATGCTTAATTTCAATTGTTTTTTTTAGAATGAGAATTTATTCATAGAACCAAAGATGTACAAAGAGCGACATTGATACAGGGGCCTCGTTAAAACCTTCCTATGACAACCTCAAGGGGACAAACCCCAGAGGAGAAAATCCACACATGTCATGAACTAACAAGAGAGTCCAATATAGGTCATTGGACCATTACAGTAAAAGAACAAATCAAAAACGAAAACTAACACAAAGACTTTCGATGATAACTGCAACTAGAGACCGACATAGTAGACCAACATGAGAGGACCGCAAAAACCCCAAATAGTAAACCCACATGAGAGGACCGCAGAACATCTCAACTGTCAAAAAAAGCCTTCTACAAGCAAAATCATAGTCACCCACACAAACTGCAAGGCATACCATAGTAGAAACCAGGGAACACAAAAATAACAGTAAAATGACCCTTGAGAAGCACTCCACTTGAACTCAAAACCAAACAAAGAAAACCTGCTATGACTAAGCATAGTTTTTCAATCAGCACAGAGTAGAGAAGAGCACCACATCTCAACAACTACCACCAGCGTCACTGCTGCTACCACTGTTGAAACAGAAACAAAACATCAGCCACCATGTATCATAACTCTCGCAAGAAGAGATACAATCCAATGTCACTACTGCCGCCGCTGCGACAAAGACAGCACCAACTACCTAAAACACTGCAAAAAATAGACAAACAGACTTAGTTCCAAACGGATATAGATTATCTGGGGAGGAGAAGATGGGATAAAAGTATTGGTGAGTATTGTTTGACAAAAAGAAAGGGAAAACATAGGAGAAAAAGAAGGGGAGATGAAGAGAGAAAGGAGGAGGATGGTGGAGGGGAGGAGGGGCAGTGGCTACCTCCCCTCTAGCTTCCTTGCGGTTAGTTGTCGGCAAGGAGAATGGGGACCAGGGGTGCGGCTATGATTTTTTCCTTAATTTAAATTGTTATTGTTAGGTGTTCCCCATAATTGATTTTCTTCTTGTTTTCCAACATTTGACTGCAAGAAAACAAAACATGGGTAGTTTGCAATACGTACACCCATTAAGTGATTATTCGGATGCGAGAAGTTATTTGCAAACCAAAAGTTTGGCTCTGACTCTCAAAGTGAAGCGTTTTGTTGGGCATGAGATCAGAGTTGTCAAAAGCCTTATCATCCTTCTCTAACAATATTTCATCCGCATCACTATGTTCATAAGCACTGTTTATAAATTCAGGGTCAGATGCTTCTTCCTTATCACTTTCCTCAACAAGTTCCTCAACACTTTCCTCATCAATTGAGTCTTCAAGCAGTTGCCCCTTCCTCACATTGCTCATTTACACTTGCCTCTTCCTTATTAAATTCCTCGACAATGTTTCTCACACACGGTCCCTTGATAGTGCTGTCAATGGAGTTATATTAGATTGTTCCATGTACACCACCACCACTCTTGCATAACTGAGTGGCACCGTAGCACACCATTAGCTTATTATATGTGTTTATATCAACTACTTCACCATTCTTTATCCCAAACCCATAGACTGTGTCATTATATCCAAGCATGTCAGTCATCTCCCACATCTCTAACATAGACATGTATTCCTCTACACACCCCAATTCAAGTATCCAATAGCCCCCCACATAAGTCCACTTCTTTTGTTCAGACCATACTAGTGAGCCTTCATGATGCACTTCAAATGTGACAACCCCTTTGTCATCTGCAAAACCCAATATAATTAACAGTATACTTTATCAATTTCTCACAGTCATTATAAAGCTATGTTAACAACGAGTCAACAAACAAAAAGGAAAAAGCAGGGGACCAGACGTTGAAGGCTTCAAACCAATTTATTTAATTTCACCAATGGCAGCTCACTCGATACAACAAAACAAAAAGACAAACCTACCAATTTTTAATTCCAGACACATGCTAAAGACAAGATTCGCGCTTAAATAAAGACAAGCACCTCCTAAAGGAATCATAGATGGAAAAGAAGAAGAGAGGGGCCACACTTACTATAAAGGGGTTGAACATGGTTCTCTAATGCCTTCTTCAACTCATGAGGGGCTAAATTTAAATTTTTTTTCCTTTTAAAAAATGACTATTTGGGTTTTACACAGACTTAAATTGTTTTTTCTCAAATTTTAAATCCGCAACTTTATTAAATTGTTTAAGAATGGTTTAAGTCTTTTTTTTTTAATGAAAAACTTTTCTTCATTTATCTTCTTAAATAACATCATAATTTAATTTTTTGAACAATTTAACCTTAAAAAAAAATTAAAATTCCATAAATTTAATTTAATTCCAAAAATAAACACACAAAAGGAAGATTGAATTGCATGATTTAAAAAGTAAACAGACTCCTTTTTGAAGTTACTTGCATGATATATCTATATATATAAAGCAAAAGGCAGAGAATGGTGAAACATTCAAAATACCAAAAAATTCCCTTTATTAATTCAAACATTAAGAATTAAAATTATTAATTAAATGAGGATAATATGATAAATTCACACATTTTCATATTAAAAAAATTAAAATTGAAAGAAAAATCAGATAATGAATCCTATTTTTATGGAACAAAACTACCCATTATCTTTTTAAATTCTAAAATAAATTTAATTTTTTTTTAAAAAAAGCCTCTCGCAGGCGCGGAAGCGTGTGCTGAGAGGCTAGTATATATATATATATAAGGCATTTGAATTGCAACGGCCAATTGACTAGAAGCAGACACGTGAGATGGGCAAGCAGATAAAGCCACCAGCACTGGGCCCAGTGCGGGCCCCACTGTTTTTCTGCTGCACATAGGCTATGCCTTTTTGTTGGTAGGCTCCACTGAATAATTTTGGGTCCATGCAATATTTGGACTGGTATTTAGGTCCAAATTTGGGTTTTTCCAAATTTTAGCCTCTTCACTTTCTTGGGTTGGGAGAGGTTTTGGGCAATAATCTGGGATATTTTGGTTTTATGTCCTTAGGTTGGAGATGGCCTAAGAACTGTCATTATTCCATACACCTTTGCAATATTCGCACTTTTTGACAAGCGTTATGCGCTCAGTCTTCATCTCTGTAACAAAGTGCCTCGTTTTTCGATTGAATTCAAAAACCCTAAATCCCCATTTCACTCATTTTTTAAATTTCAATTTGATGTGAAAATGGGTTGGGCGAATAGGTTAGGGCTGGGCGGGGTCCACTATGCCACATCAGCCAGCAATCTAATGATGTGGTAGAAATTACCAAAAACCCTATGCCACGTTAGTGAATTTTACAGAGTTTTGGATGAACTTAACGGCAAGGGGCAAAGTAGGTCACGAAACCTCAATCAAGGGATGAAAGTGGGTCATTTTGAGTTTTGAGGGGTAAATTGAGATTTGACCAAAGTTTCAAAAGGCATTGGTGCAATTAAGCCTAATAGTTTATTATTTTTTAATCCATGCTGCAGGTGGCCTCCACTTTGCCACATCACCCACTGAAATTGGTGAGTAAATGACCTAGGTGCACAAAATTACTAAAACACCCCTACCACGTCATCAATCTTAATGGATTTTTGGATGGAGTTGAAGGTAAGGAACAATGTGGAACATCAAACCTTTCCCAAGGGGACAAAGTGGATACACGTTGACTTTAAGGGGGTAAAGTGAGATTTGATCAATGTTTTTGGGGCACTGTAGCACTTAAGCCTAAATTTAAAGTGTATAGCCTCGCGGCTATACTATTAAAATATTTGTATTTATTTAAAGCGTATATCCACGTGGCTATATGCTTTAAATACTAATATATTTTTAAAGTATAGTTGTGCGGCTGCACTTTTAAAATATTTGTATATATTTGACGAATATAGCCACACGGCCATACTCTTTAAATCTTAATATATTTTAAAAGGATATGACAGAGTTTTTAGAACCAACATGCGTGTCCCTGAACAGATTTCGGGGTACATCATCTGGAATTAAATCCCTATCACAATTTAAAAAACAATCACACCTAGTTATGAAAGATTGTGATAGAAATTTAATTTGTCTGAATATAAATCCAATCATAATAGGCAAGAGAAGTATAAGTTATCTTTGTTTTTTTATAACTTCAATTTATGAAAACAATCAATTTGGTCATTGCCGTTAAATTTTTATAATTTCATTTATTTTTCCGTCTAAAAAGTTATGTGTCCTTCACGTAACTTGCTAGTTGATTTATTATTATTATTATTAAAAACTAAAATATTTTGAAAATAGAAAAAAAGAAAAAAAGAAAAAGGAGAAGGGAAATGGCTTGGGAAATGGTTTGGCAAAGCACAGTGCCCGGGAAGCCATTTCCCTTACCTCCTCCACCTTGAGGAGGTGGCTCCCAACGAGGTGGCTGCCAACGAGATTGTGGCAGGGGGGATGGGGATGGGATGGGTGGTTGGAGGAGGAAGAGGTGGGGATGTAGTCTTGACTGGTCACTCCAATTGGCTCCAGACGGTGCTTGCTGAACCAGAAGCTATCCTCTTTAAGTTTGTACCTATTACTTCTCTTTAACTTGTATCTACGTTGTAAGTTCTCCACTCCCCAACCAATGGTTCTTAAGTTTTACAGTTAGGGTTCATAATCATTGTATAGCTTTCTAATTTGTTGGGATTGTGGAAAATGAAGTTGAGAGATTGAGATTATTATAGCGATTTCTGATAAGAGAAAAAGGGATTCAACCTAACACCTTGCTCCAATGGAATTTGACTGTTAGGAAGGATTGGTGTTGTCTGGGATTGGTTTGAGTGATGGTTATTGTGCTCCTTAAATGGAATTTTGGGGAGGAAGAAGGGAAGAGAGGGGTGGTGGTTGGGGTTGGGGTTGGGTGGGGTGGGGATGGTGCCATGGTGGCAAGGGGAGGTGAGGATGGTTGGTGGGGGTGGCTGGGTTTCCCTTAATTTTTTTCTTTTTTTTTCTTTTTTTTTTTCTAAATATTTTAGTTTCTAGTATTAAAAAATAATTCAAATAGCAAGTCACATGATTTTTTAGACGAAAAGTGGATGAAATTAGAAAAATTTACGTCAAGGGCTAAATTGACTAGTTTTATAAATTCAAGTGTTAAATTAATTTACTTTTTTAGTTCGGGAGGTTAAGTTCGATTAAGGTCATAGTTTAGAGGATAAAACGGCACTTTACCCTGTAAAGATATGACTAAAGAGCCACTCAACCCAACCCAAACCACCATGCCCGATTTATTGAATCTTATCAGAGGGTCTTGTTTGTTCAATTTTACTTGTGTATTTCGGTTTATTTATAACTAGATCGGTTTGATGGTTACTTTGAGTCATCCCAGGCCTACCCAGGATTTTTCATTGGGTTATGTGCATATGCATTTTTGATTTCATCGTTTTGTGTACTTTTGTATTTCAATTTGGGGCCCGGGAATTGGAACTTGCAATGTTTTCTTTGCGTACTCCTATTGCACAATTGTTAGTTCATCCTCTTGTATACTTTTTTATATGATTAAGAAGAGGGGGTTCAAACTTTGCGACGTTTTCGAATTTTGTATAACTCCTATATGAACTTTTTTTTTTATAAATATTTTTGGTAATCTTTCTTCTACTTCTCATTATGCTTTATACTTGACACTTTAATGGTGGCAATTTATTTGTGTATGTGTGACTGGTTTTAATCCCTTTACTTATGTGGTTTAGTGTGTACCTATGGTGACTTGTGGATAGAGTGATGGGGGTTATTTAATATGACACTTCCATTTCCTATTTAGTACTTTTATTTTCCTCTATCTTCAATAATCTAGCTATTTGGGCATTATTATTTTGGTGACATATTGGACTAGTGAGAAACATAGGATTACATAGACTATTTTTTTCATGTTCTTTTTTCTCACCGGTAATGTCATTTCTTTCTTTTTGTTTACCTCCCCAATGTAAGAGCTCTCTCTCTCTTTGTTTTTTTATTTATCTTTATTGGCGGAACAATAGAAAATATAAATTTATATTATAATAATTTTCAATAAAATTGTAATCATCAAATACAATAACAAATTTACGTGAACTTAATGTAAATCAACAAACACAAATAGAAATATTGGCAACTTTAGCGATTGAGGCTTGCAAGAATTGCAATGTCCTAAAAACAGATTTCGCTCCTTCCTTTGTGCTCGCAGTTTTATAGGCGTCTATCTCTCATGATTCAATAATCAATAATTCTAAATTGAAACACTTCAATTTAAGACTTTGGTGAACTAATTATATATTTGTACTCTCAAAACACTTAGGAAGGAAACTTGAAGATTAATACTCTAACATAGCACGAGTGGGGAACACTCCTTATTTTGTAAAAAAGAGGGTGATGGGTTTATATAGAACCCAACAGATATCCACCAATAGACGCAACTTCTGAAAGCAAAAGATGCTTCTATATTTGATAACCGCATTCAACAAAGCAATTGCTTTTGGATGCTAACAAATAATATCAATTGCATTTGAAACAATGCAATTGTTCTAGCAAAATTGACTCTTGTATTTTTTAACTCAACCATAAATTTAAATATTATAATATTCAATTAATATTCACTACTACATTTTACTCTTTGCGCGACGAATAACAAAACGTCGCGCAAAGTCTTATTTAGTCGCACTAATTTCAGCTCGACAAAAAATTCGTCGCGCGATAAAAAATTCGTCGCGCACATTCCGTCGCGCGAAGATCGTGAAGAAAGCCTTTGCGCGACGAGGCATAACCCTTCGTCGCGCAAAACTGTGCGACGGGTAAACCATCGTTGCACCAACGGTGTGGAGACGCAACAACTGTTCGTCGCATAAATATTTGCGCGACGACCAAGTATTCGGCGCACGTATATTTGCGCGACGACAGGAATAGCGCGACGAAACTTAATTCGTCGCGCAAAACTTGTTCGGAAGACGTATATGTTCGTCGCAGAACCATTCCCGCGATGAGAAAGTTTTCGTCGCTCATATCTTTGCGCGACGAAAATCTCTGTCGTCGCGCAGAACAAGTTGCGCGACGAAACATTTCGTCGCGCAAAACGTGTTTGCAAGACGTATGTATTCGTCGCGCAAGAATTAAAAGTAATAAAAAAGTTGATTTTTTATTTTTTTTTGTTACATGTGGGTTTGCGCGACGAAATGTTTTCCGTCGCGCAAAAATAATATTACAATTTTTTTTAATTTTTTTTAATTTTTTTAATTTTTTAAAAATAAAATTGGTTTTTTTTTATTGATTAAACAATGAAATTGCAATAAAAATAAATTAGAATAAAATTTTGTTATAAAATAAAATAAATGTATTACAAATAAAATAAATGTTTATGATGAAAATAAATACACTAATCAAATAATGAAGCAAAATCAACCGGGTCGTCGCCAGTATGCGGCTCGGAGGTATGGGCGTCCACCGGGGCAGTGGTCTGGTAGGCATGCTCGGGGTGGACGGGCTGGGAGGTCGGCACATCAAAATGTGGGACTGGAATGCCGGACTGTGCGAGGGACTGCAGAATGACCGACATCTGGCTCTGAAGAGTGGCCACCTGTGCTGTCAAAGCAGTGACCTGACTGTTCGACTGCGCTGATGAACGGGGTCTGGGTTCCCTCCGCCTGGCATTCCCCATCCCTTGACAATATGTCCCCGGTCTCCTCCCTAGAGTCTGATCCAATGTCTCCGTCAAGATCTGAAACCCAGCATCCTGTGGAGGATCCACAGACTCGATTGGAGTATCGGGAGGAAGTTGGGAGGCAGACTCCTGAAGAACCAACTGGCTCCTCTCCACCATCGTCGTCTGTTTAGCATAACATAAAATATAAATTCAAACACTCATATAATGAACTTTAAAGTTGAATCGTAACATAAGAACTAAAATTAAATAATACTTACATGAAGGGACTCGGCCAACTCATTCCCAGGCCGAACATAAACGTCGCCAAAGACGTCGATCTCTGGGAATTTGGACCCCCCCTAAATTGAACAAAAGAAGACAAATATTAGAACGACAAAATAAATTAAGAATAATGAAAAAGTAAAAAATTAAATAAAAATTATTCTATTATTACCTGACGCCGTGCATCCATCCGATAGGAGAAGGGCCTGGAACCCGAATGATGGAGAAGAGTCTTCTTCTTCCTATTGCCCTTATTGACTTTGGCTTTATTCTGTTATACAAAAAATAAAACGTATTAGTTGAAATTGAAATTAAATATAAAAAATTAAAAAAACATTTGTAATAAAATAAAATAAAATATAAAAAATTACCACAAAAGCGGGCGCCTGAAAATGAGCGCAGAGCCACGCCCAACTATCCTCCCGCCCCTCAAGCCCTTTCGGGCAACCCTCTTGAAGAGCGACTTGCGGATCATCGAACGCCTCAAAATGGTAGTGTAAGTCGCTCTTCCACTGCTTGTACCTCTCAGAGAAGAGTCTGTTGACGTACGCCAACGACTCTTCGTCAAGGTCCTCCAAGTTGTAGTTCGTCTGCAATAAATTAATTACATACATTTAAATAATATAAAAACTACGTTTGAAAGAAAAAGAATGAAAAGGCCTACATACCAACAACTGGCCGCGAACCGCAGTCTTGGTCTCGTCAGGCATCACCTTCCAAGACTTCCATTGCATCGGGCAATAGCTCTGAATGACATGACCAATGTCGTGGGCCAAGGAGCTATGCAACTCCGCCGTCGGTGCAGCCAGATGTCGCTCGTCGTATCCGATGTTGATACGACTGTTGGTCACCCGGGTGACCTTCGCCGTCTTCAATTGCCGACACAGCCCTCGGGTGTTCTTCTTTGTTGCAAAGAAAGATGACATGAATGTTAAATAAAAAACAAATTTAACAATCAAATACACACATACAAAAATTAAAAAACAACAAGAAGAAATAAAACATAAAATGAACTGGATAAAAAGGAAAGCTATACCTGGCAGTGACCCTGACGCATCCGTGGATGTGGTGTCGGTGGTGCTGGCGGGCCGATGACGCCGCCTGGCGCTAACAGGCTGCGCCACTGATGACGCTGATGAGGCAGGCGCCTGGGACCCCGCAGGTCCAACTGCCAAGTGGTCCATCAGTGCTGGCGCAGTGGCAGCAGATGTCGGCTGAGTCGGGGGCTCCGAACTCTGCGTGGTCGTCACCGCCCTACGACGTGTAATCAGGTCTGACATCTGCACAATTTCATAAATACAGAAACGAATTAATAAAATATACGAATATCCGATATTGATATGATACAATTCAGATTATTGACCTAGGGTTTGCGAGTTCGGAGTATCCGGGACTCCGATCCACGATCCGTCGAATCGTAGACAATCCAACAAATACAACCTACACCATACGTGAGTTTGAGTTCGAACCAACGGTCCGAACATAACAACCCCGGAAATCGCACAATAGGCAAAATCCGTTCGAGACGCAAACGGCAACCAAATTCCAATCCGAAAACACCTATGCGCTCGTGACAACCAAAGGATTGCACTGGGACCTAATTCAGGCTGCTACAGTACCCGACGCGCCGCCCCACGCGCCGCCCTATAGCGATACCAATCGCCGGAAAATTCGTAAAACTAAGGGCCAAGGTTCCTACCCTAGGTTGAATACATCATTTCGGGCCACTTTTGTTCTCGGACATAGCCCGAAAAATGGCCGGAAGTGGCCGGAATTGAAATTCAAAATCCGGCCGAAACTTAGGGTTTCAAATTAAGCGGCCTAGAGCAACAATCCAACAATTCCTACCCAACCATCAGCTAAAGCATGAAAAATAGGACAGAAACCATACCTCAGGTGTCGGAATTGGTTGCCGGAGGAGGGAGAATCACGGCGGAGCCGATTCGGTGAAAACCGAAGAAATCGCGGCGGCTGGCTCGACGGTGACGGCGGGGGAGCTCCGGGGTAACAGCAATGTGGCGGGCGCGGTCCAAATCCACCGAGGTAGGAGGCAGCGGCGGCGGCGGGAGAGAGACGGCGGCGTTGAAGATTTCTGAAAACTGGGGAAGAATGAGGCCATCGCGTGGTTTCTGAAATTTTATTCGTTTTTGCGCGACGAATCCATCAACACGTCGCGCAAGAAATTTTAAATGGGTATTGCGCGACGAACCACAAGTTTATTCCGTCGCGCAATGTTGGCAGTCCACCCAAATTTGGGAATTAGGGTTTAGTGGGCGATATTGAAATCTTACGCGACGCAGTGATAAACGATACGTCGTGCAAGAAATTTTAAAAGGGTATTGCGCGACGAACCACAAGTTTATTCCATCGTCGCGCAATGTTGGCAGTCCGCCCAAATTTGGGATTTAGGGTTTAGCGGGCGATATTGAAATCTTGCGCGACGCAGTGATAAACGATACGTCGCGCAAGAAATTTTAAAAGGGTATTGCGCGACGAACCACAAGTTTATTCCATCGTCGCGCAATGTTGGCAGTCCGCCCAAATTTGGGATTTAGGGTTTAGCGGGCGATATTGAAATCTTGCGCGACGCATGGGTAAGCAATTCGTCGGGCAATGTTGGCAGTCCGCCCAAATTTGGGATAGCGGGCGATTTTGAAACCTTGCGCGACGCATGCATAAGCGATTCGTCGCGCAATGTTGGCAGTCCGCCCAAAATTGGGATTTAGGGTTTAGGTGTTCGTCGCGCAATGTCCTTAAAAACTCGCAATTCAAATGTATGCAAAAACCGTCCCAAGAGAAAGGCTGGCTGCGATTGCGCGACCAACAGGTACATCGTCGCGCAAAAACACCCAAAAATTTTTCACTAAGTGTCCAGACGGAGGAAGAGCGGGGGTGAAAGTTCTGGGTGATATTGCGCAACGAAGTCCGTTGTTCGTCGCGCAATGTCCTTAAAAACTCGCAACCCAAATGTATGGAAAAACCGCCCGAAGAGAAAGGCTGGCTGCGATTGCGCGACGAACAAGTACAGCGTCGCGCAAAAACACCCAAAAAAATTTCACTAAATGTCCAGAGGGAGGAAGAGTGGGAGGCGAAAGTTCTGGTGATATGGCGCGACGAACCCAATGTTTTTCGTCGCGCAATCCCTGTACCCTAAACCCTAAAGCCTAAACCACAGAAACCCTAAACCCGAAACTAGTTTTCGTGATCCAACCGGTAAACTTGTTTTTTTATACTTCGAGATCGTATATGCCGAAAATCGAAACAAACAAACATTAAGAGATCAAGTAACAAGACGAAACTTTTCGACGGTTGTAAATGAAAAGTCATGATTTAACGGTTATTTTAGCTCTGATTTGTAAGATTTTTTACTGCTACTTTTCTTTACCCTATATGAATACAATTAGTGAATTTGATCATGAATTTCAGATGTTTACACTAGGGTGATACGACAAAATGTTATGTTATATTTAACGAAAGTATAAGTAAACGATTCATTGTTCGTGAATATATGATTGCTATGGCAAACGCATTCTACGAAAGTAGTTTCAGCAATTGAACCGTCAAACTTGTTTATTTGTACTTCAAGATCTTAGACCCCAAAAATTGGAAAAAAAAAACATTCGGAGATCAAGTAACGGGACAAAACTTTTGAACGGTTATAAATGAAAACTCATTATTTAACGGTTATTTTAACTCTGATTTTTACGAATTTTTACACCTACACTCCATGACCCTATATGAATACAATGAACTAACTCGATCGTCAATTTCAAATATATATGTGTATATATAATGTATATTATAAAATCATATAATATTTGTGCGACGAAGAAATCTTTTACGTCGCGCAAAAGTTCATCGCGTGACGCATGACACTTTGTATTTAAAGACGTTATATTTTTTCTTGTCGTGAAAATTATATTTAACGGCGTAGTGTTTTAGTTGTCGTCGTTATATGTCTATCTTGCGGCCTTGTTCTTTTAATATGTGTCATATTTTTCCTTTTTAACGACGGTGATTTGTTTGAGTTGGTCGTCTATTCTCATCCTCGACTATTTTTTAGAACTTTAGCAGACTAAACACGTCTGTTTTTATTTTTTTTCGACGTTGTTTTATTTAACAACGTCTAATATTTATCGTCGTTGTTTGTTTCTGAAAATAGGACGTATAAATTTTGTAATACGACTCTCATATATTTGTAACCGACGTTGTTTCGTTGTTCAACGTCTACTCTATAAATACATACGTCGTAAATAATGACATTGACAACTATTTCCACGTCATCTTTTATAGAAAAATCGAAGTGGAAAATTTATTTTACGACGGCTGTTTTTATATAGGCGACGTAGTAGGTATCAATAACGTCGTCTTCTAATGTATTTAAAGACGTCATATTTTTTATTGTCGTGAAAATGATATCTAACGGCGTCTTATTTTAATTTTCGTCGTTGTATGTCTATCTTGCGGCCTTGTTCTGTTAATATGTGTCATATTTTTCCTTTTTAACGACGGTTTTTTAGAGAGTTGGTCGTCTATTCTCATCCTCGACTGCTTTTTTAGATCTTTTTGCAGTACAAAGACGTCGTTTTGTATTTGTTGATGACGTTGTATATTTTAACAACGACGGTGATTTAGCGTCGTGGTTTATGAGGGAAAAGATGACGGTGGATTCCACGACCATTGAAAAACCGAATACACGACGGTGATTTACCGTCGTCTTTTTTCTTTTTGGTAGTAGTGGAATGTTTTGTAACTAAATTTATTTGAATAATGTTTCAGTTGTCCACATATATAAGATTTGGATATTTGTACTACATATATTCGAACATTTGTATTACACAAAGTCTGTACACAAACATAATAAAATTATAAAAAATTGAATTATTCATCATCTGAACTATAATAACTTTCGTTATCGTCGCTATCATCACTTTCGGTCTCCCAATCCTCCTCCTCCTCGTCTGCTATAACTACATCATCTTCGCTGCTCGGGCCCACTGCAACATCGAATCTTGGGAGATCCCCGAGGTCAATTGTAATTGACTGAATCGGTATTTCGATTGAAGACACTCCTTGAATTTGAAACGGTTCTTGTATAACATGTGTATCTCGAAGTGTATCCGCATCATTTTCCATTGATGATTCTAAACGTTGGTCAGCCACATTGTCGACGTCGTTGTCAGTGTTCCCGTCTAATTCTGGTATAACATACACGTTCCTATGATCCATCTTCTGAACAACTTTCCAACTGCTCCCGGCTTTAGGGTCATCTAGATACATAATTTGTGTTGCCATGTTCGCCAAAATGTACGGGTCGTCATCATACCAAGTTCTGTTAATGTTCACAGATAGTAAGCCATGGTCGATTTTAACACTTCCCGGCCTATTTGGGTTGCTATCAAACCATCGACACTTAAACATGATCACTTGGTATCGATCTTTGTAAAGCAATTGAACGACATTTGTAAGTTTGCCATAGAAATCAATGTTCGTACTTTCGCCTCCACCTGGGACATGGACACCGCTGTTTTGCGTACACAACTTGTCATCTCGTGCAGCCCCCAAAAATTTAACACCGTTAATATAACAACCCGAAAACAATTCAGCGCGAATAGGGCCGAAGGCCAAGTTATATAACTTATCACTGTAAGTAGGGGAATTCGATGATTTCAACTTATTCACCTAATATAATATAAAACCATTCACATGTTAGTCTGATAAAATTAAATACTAAAATTTATATTTGTCAAATACAAAACACTTATAACTTACAGATTCCAAAAACCATTGTGGAAACCATTCACGTTGTTTCTGGGCAACTAAATGTGATGGATGTTCTCGCTTCATCATCTCTTCATGCTCATCTAAGTATGCCATTATCTCATCACAATTGTTCAGTACGAACCAATGCGCTACTTCCATGTCATTTGTAGAAAACGACTCTCCTCGTCCAGGATCTCCAAAGGGTCGTGCGCTTTGGGTAAAAATAGAAAGTTTTTCCTTTCTCATACCTCCGTCGTTATTACGCTGAGGACGATTGAAAGCCGTCTCCACATCCTTTAAATACATTCCACAGAAAGTAAGCGACTCATATTGAACCCAAGCCTCTATAATTGATCCTTCGGGCTTCGCCCTGTTGCGTACACTTTTTTTCAGCTCTCCGAGAAGCCTATCAAAATAAAAAGATATGATACAATTTAGCAAGCCTGTGATAATGATGCATACACAAACGAAAAGGATTATATACCTTTGTATTGGATACATCCAGCGATAGTTGACAGGACCAGCAAGCAATGCCTATTCTGGAAGGCGTTGCATAAACACATGGCAGTCATGGCTCTTAAGTCCAGTAAATTTACCCCCGTCAACATTCACGCAACGGGCGATATTAGAAGCATACCCATCAGGAAACTTTACAGACGATACAAACATTACAAACTCTTTTTTGTCATTCGGTTTCAGAGAAAAGAATGCAAGATCCCTTCTAGCTTTATCACTGTCCCTGTTCATCCATAATCCCCTTCGTATGCCCATTCGTTCCAAATCAAGACGGGCTTTGATTGTGTCCTTTGTCTTGCCCTCGATATCTAGAATCGTGCCCACCAATGTGTCAAATAAATTTTTCTCAACGTGCATCACATCTAGATTGTGCCTCAATTTGAGTTTCGACCAATATGGGAGCTCAAAAAACATAGGCTTGTGAGTCCAGTTCATATATGTAGAAGGTCTGGTCCGGCTAACTGTTTTTCCGAACGGAGCAAAATCCAAACGGTTAAGCTGTTCCACGATCTCATCACCGGACCATTCTCTTGGTCTGAGGCGACGCTCTGTGTTCCCGTCAAACTCTTTATCTTTTTCCGGCCACTCGTGGTCCCATGGCAACCATCTCCGATGACCAAGGTAACAAACTTTTCCTGCGTGCCAACCAGAAGTTACATCTTCCTTGCATACAGGACATGCCATATAACCCTTTGAGCTCCACCCAGAAACCATTGCATATGCTGGGAAATCATTCACAGTCCACATAACTGCTGCCCGCAAAGTGAACATCTTCCCAGTTGATTTATCGTACGTGCGAACACCGTTTGTCCATAAATCCTTCAGCTCATCAACCAGCGACCTTAAGTAAACATCGATTGACCTGCCAGGATCCTCAGTTATCAAAACAGTCATCATCATGTATTCTTTTTTCATGCATTTCCAAGGCGGCAAATTATATGGGAATACGAAAATCGGCCAAGTGCTGTGGTGTTGGTTTAGAACCCCATACGGATTGAATCCATCAGTGGCAAGTCCTAATCTCACATTTCGGGGATCAGCAGCAAACTCGGGGAACGTTCGATCGAACTCTTTCCATGCCTCCCCATCTGCAGGATGCCGCATTACATCATCGTCTACCCGTTTTTCCTTATGCCATCTCATGTCTGTTGCAGTGTGCGTCGACATATACAATCGCTGCAACCTAGGTTTCAGGGGCAGATAACGCATCATTTTTTGTGGGATATTAGTCGTTCTATTATGAGATGTCCTTTTGAACCTCGACTCGTTGCATATAAGGCATGTATCCAACGTTTCGTGCTCCTTGTAGAATAACATGCAATTATTTTTGCAGGCATGAATTTTTTCATAACCCAATCCAAGACCATTCAACACCTTCTGCGCCTGTTTATGATCTTTCGGCAAACAATTGTCCGTCAGAAGCATTCTCTTGAAAACCCCCAAAAAGTAATCGAAACACAGGTTCGACATACGATACTTTATTTTTCCGTGCATTAGCTCTACAATGGCCGTGAGAACGGAAAAGCTCTCGCACCCTGGGTATAACTCTTGGTTTGCATTTGTTAACAGTTTTTCATATTGTTCAAACTCCGCGCTGTCTATTGGTGTTGGCATGTCATCTTCCCTTTCGTTATTGATGTTGGTCGATGCAAATGGAAAAACATCCTCTATAATATCCATGACTTGATCATTATGATCCACAATAGGTTCAACACTGTCCATTCTTGTGGCATTTAAAGACGAAGCATGGTCTAATTGTTCCCCATGAAGGTTCCAAATGCTATATGTCTCAATCATTCCATTCCTTACTAAATGAAATCCAACATTTTCAATTGTCTCCCACAACGTGTTATTACACTTCCTACAAGGACATCAGATTCTAGTTGCACCCGGGTTCTGTCTACGTGCAAACTCAATAAAATCCTCGATTCCATCCAAGTTTCGTCTGAGCATCTATTCGGGTTCTGTATCCACCTTCTGCTCATAATTCCTGAAACCATAATCACAACATAACAATCACAACAACTTCATATGAAGTTATAATGTCACCTTATGCCTCCGGTAAGGGCCCTATCCCATTCGGGAATGCATAGTTCTATCACGTAACCTACGGCTACATGAGATTAGATTTCGACATGGATGAATTTCGGCAGCATCTCGATGCAGTTCTTGAGGTGGGCATAGGTATTAATACCTACGTACCACGCGAAGAACGTACCGAGATGACACCGAAATCTCCACAATCGAAACCTAATCCTGTAGCCGTGGATTACGTGACAACACTATGCATTACCAAACTGTCCAAATAGTGGGACAATTCAAGAATTAATTGGACCGCAGTCATGCTTTACGCATCCATGCACGAAATCCAACTAATCTCGAACGGGAAACTAAATGTTACTAAACATACAAATAAAAGTACGAAGTTAATTTCAATTAACTTCGTACATCACAACACATTGTGCTACATTACACACAATTTAACAACATAATATAAATATAACTTCAGAAAAAATTAGTACACATAATAAACTAACTTTAACATTTTTAATATATAAAACGAATAAAATACCTTCTCAATCGTTCTCCACCAATCGCTAATTACAAATATCCCTAACGAGAAGAAAATTAATAGCGTCAGTACGAATTTACATTAATATTTAAAAAGAAATGACAACAAATACTTACCCGATGAACGTATTGAATTTCCAGCAGAGACAGCGGGAGAGAAGTTGAGAGAGAGGCGGAAAGGAAATTTTTTTCCATTCTGCCTCTGCAATGGCAGTTTTCTGATATGATGAAGAAAACTTTGCGCGACGAATAACAAATTTCGTCGCGCAAACTACCGTCGCCCAAAACCTTTTTTCCGTCGCACAAATCGAGTTTTTTCGTCGCGTGAAAACTTGTCGACAAAAAAAACTTTTGCGCGACAGAACATATTTCCGTCGCACAAGATTGTGTCGCGCAAATTCTTTTCTTCGTCGCCCAAAAATAAAATTCCGTCGCGTAACAAATATGTTTCGTCGCGCAAGATTGTACCGACTTCTCTTTTACGCGACGAATCACGTTTCGTCGCGCAAACTAAAATATCGCCCTCAATTATTTTGGCGCCAAATTAAAAAAATCCTTCGTTTTCTTACGCGACGATATTCTTGTTCGTCGCGCTAAGTTGTCTTTTGCGACGAAAACTGTCGTCGCAAGAGTTTTCGCAGCCAAATCACCTCGCTTTTACGCGACGAAGTGTTTCATCGTCGCGCTATGTTTTCTTACGCGACGAGTGGTCTCGCCGCGCAAGTACTTGGCGCCAAGAGATTACCCGGGTTTTTTTTTTCTCTTTGCGCGACGAATCTGTTTTTATGTCGCGCTAATATGTTTTGCGCTTCGAAAAATTTGGTCGCGCAAGTTCTAAATTTTTTGCGCGCCGAGAACTTCTTGTCGTCGAGCAATTGCGTTTTGCGCGACGAAATCTTATTCGTCGCGCAAACTTCTGTCGCGCAAATAGTAAAACGTAGTAGTGATTATAATTAACTCATTTCCAACAATCTCTAATCTATACCTTTAAAAAGATCTTATGTTACATTATGAATTATGAAAACATTGCAGCCAAACATTTGCCCTTTCTCTTGCTAACTTCTGTAATGGAATTGTCTGGCTCATCTATGCACTCATGAAATTTGATCCCTACATTCTGGTAATTCTCTAGACATTTTTTGTTGTTGTTTCAAGTACACATTAAAAAATATATATTTTTTCAAAAAGAAGAGTGAATATCCCTTTTCTTTGAACCATTTTGTTAGGTTCCCAATGGTTTGGGATAAATTTCTGTAATGGAATTTCTGGGATCCTACGACCCCACCAACTGGAATGAGGATGATGAAAAACCAAAATCTGAGGTTCAACTCTCTAACTTGCTTCAATTCTTGAGCTTTGTTACAGCCATCCAATTTTTGAGATTTATTCATTTTTCTTTTTACAACCCACCTCAATACTACTGGAGCTACAACTCGTAGGCAATTCTTAAGCAAATTGTCAATTTTTGAGTTGTAATTTGCACGTCCACCTGTTTGATAATTTTGGCAAATATTTCAATTATTGTACTTTTTTGACTCTTTCATCTGTTGTCCTCATCTGTTGGTAACTAGTGAGTTGGCTTTTCAGAATGTACAATTAATTTTGCTCACTGGCTCGCAATGATTCTGCTTTATTAATATAGGCAATTAGTTTTTTTCAAATTTAATATTTTATTTTAGAATTAAAAAAAATATAACAGGTAATTGTGTTTCATAAAAATAGGACACATGATATGATTTTGTTTTGAATTTGCATTAACTAAGAGCATTTTCTAGTATTTTGAATGTTACCATTCTATGTCTATTGTTTTATATATACTAGCCTCTCCGCACGCGCTTCCGTGCTAGCGAGCCTCAAAAAATTTTAAAAAAAATTTAGAATTAAAAAAGATAATGGGTAGCTGTGTTTCATAAAACTATGATCCATTATCTGATTTTTCTTTTAATTTCAATTTTTTTTTAGTATGAAAAAGTGTGAATTTATCATATTATCCTCATCTAATTAATAATTTCAATTATTAATGTTTGCCTTAACCAATGACATTTTATGGTATTTTGAATGTTTTATCATTCTCTACCTTTTGCTTTAATATATAAATAAATTTTCTAAATCTATTGCTTGTATGTACACTGATTTTCGGAGTTGTGTTATTCATGTCTTTGTATCTTGTATGTTGTCTTTGACAGTAATGGGCAACCTATACCAATTTTGAAATAATATATCATTATCAAGCACTGTTTCAGAGTCCTAAAGGTCCACTTTTTTTTTTTTTTTTTTCAGCCAGTGGAGGCTATACCATTTCCGAGTCAAGGCATATTAAGGCCTCTTTGAGGACTTAGAGCACTTCCACCTATTTGTCATGGCCAAGGGCAAGGGCAACGCAAGGGCTGTTACTATTTACATGAATAGTGGCAGCCCTTGAAAAAGGCTTGTGGCGTTTCCACCCATTGTCATGGCAACCCAAAGGCAACCACTATTCACATGAGATATGAGGAGAGGAATTTGTATCGAGTTTTGGTGTGAGAAGTGAAGAATATGACTAAGTATTTACTAACAAAAATTCTTAAATTTGTAGTATTTTTTTAGATTTTTAAATTTTTTTTCGTTGCTGACGTCATCACCGACATCAGCAACCCCAAGCTGTTCTTGCCTTTGGGCTGCCCTAGTTTAGTAGGACCCATGTGCTACTAGGGTTGTAGAAGCCCACTGAAACTACAAATTGGGGCTTGGGCCCCTTATTGCCTGGGCAAGGGGCACCGCTGGAAGGGCCTTTACAGAGGGGATCTTAACTCCTTTTTAGGTTTTTATAGATTACCCACTAAGAGGAATTATTGGCAGCGAAACTCGAACCTAGGCCTTGATAGTAAAGAGAGCGATCCGTACCAACTCAACTAATCCCCGTTGGCTAAAGGTCCACTTTTTTGAATTAAAACAAATGCCTTCTTTTTCAATATCTATTTGAAAATTATATTGACAACAGGAGTGACACTAGAATTTGAGGCGGGGAGGGCCGTAATATAAAACAAAGGCAAAACTTCACTCTTAGTCTTTGTAGTTTGCTGGTTTTACCACTTTCGTCCATGTAGTTTCAATTTTGTCAATTTTATCCTCGTAGTTCCATTTGGAGCAATTAAAGGACACGTGTCAATTTCCTCCAAAATCTGTTGAGTTTTCAGTCCACTCGACCCATCTAACGGTAAAACAAAAGTCAAAGCTCTTCTCATCCACTTTAAGAGTGATATTTGGCTTAAGGTTTTTGAAAAAAAAATGTATCTCAGAGTTAAAATTTGAGTGATTTTGGATGAGTTTAGCTCGAGTAGACTAAAATACCCTTCTACGTGAGTGGCACGTGGTCAAAACTTAATGGAATGTAGTTAAATTTGACAAATTTAAAGTGTGTCCTTGAATTATTCCGAATTGAAAACTATAAGGATAAAATTTACAAAATTAAAAACTATAAAGATAATTGACAAAATTGAAACTGGATAATGAAAGTGGTAAAGCCAAGTTGAGGATGTTGTTGCACCAATGACGCAATGATGGCTCATGACAGTAATTTTACCTTCTTCTTTTTCTTTTAATATATAACTGCATATTTGACAGGGAAAGTGTGCATAAAAACAAGGTTGGTTTAAACTTTTTATCTCTATGTGCACCATATTTGTTGGGTTCTCTTCCTTATCCCATTTCTTATAAAATGCATGGTGAAGGCTAATAAAGAGATGCTCCTTCAATCCTTGCTAAAGCCCTTCTTTAACTAGACTATTTAATTTATATTGTGAACCCATAAACATTTCAGGGTCTTCTTGAGGCGATGTCTTCAGTCTTCTTGAGCGTACTCTTTCTTATTCGGGGTTTTATCCCATGTGATTTTCTCCAAGAAGATTTTAACGAGGCCACCATTTTAATATGCTAATTTTTACCATGTAATATTCTGCTTGGGTTGAATGAAATACAATTCTCTCAAAAAAAAAGGGCAACCTATACCATTTTTGAAGTAATATATCATTATCAAGCCGTGTTTCAGAGTGCTAAACATCCAATTTTTTGAATTAAAACAATGCCTTTTATTTAGTATCTCTTTGAAAATTATATTGACAACAGGTGCAACACTAGGATTTTAAGTTGGAAGTGCTGTAATATTAAACAAAGGCAAAACTTCATTTTTGGTATCTGTAATTTCCCGGTTTTATCATTTTCGTCCATATAGTTTCAATTTTGTCAATTTTATCCCCGTAATTTCAGTTTTGTCAATTTTATTATCGTAATTCAATTCATAGCAATTCAAGGAAACTGTCAAATTCCTCCAAAGAAATGCAAATGTCGATTCACTTGTGGTAGCTGTGAGACTTCAATACAATACCTACAGTAGACTTGATTTTTATTCTTAGTTGACTTGACCCTTGTTTTCATCGCCATCACCATGATCAACTTTCTTGGTCTTGAGCATGGCGTTGGCTTGTCTCCACTTATGGTATTTACCAAACAAGACCTCCATTTCTTCGAGGGTTCTGCCCTGTGTTTCCGGAAGCATTGTATAGAAGAAGACCCAAGCCAACACTCCAATTCCCGCGTAAAGAAAGAAGGCCCCGCCAATCGTGATGGCCTTGTACAAGGAAAGAAAAGTCATGGAGACGATGCCACTTATCACCCTGTTAACGGCCACTCCCAAACTGACTCCTTGCGCACGCAGCTTCAGCGGGAAGATCTCAGAGCTATAGACCCATGTGATGGGCCCCAGACCGATAGAGAAAAATGCAACGTTGAATAGCACCATGATGATGCACAATGCGACGGCCCACGGGATTTTGCTGTCGTGATTATCGATGATCGTAAGCGCCGCACCGAGACACACAAGGGAAAATATCATTCCACCCATGCTGGTCAGAAGCAATGGGCGTCGTCCGACCCGATCAAGGAGAAACGTGGCGATAAAGATGAAAATGGTCTTGACGAATCCAACGGCCACGGTTGCCAGTAGCGTGTGCTCGTAAGAGGTGATCCCGGCCTTCGCAAAGATCCTTGGGCTGTACAAAACGACAGAGTCTATGCCCGTGACTTGTTGAAAGAAATGGATACCAAGGGCTGCGATTAAAATGTGAAGAACGGCCGGTGTGGGATGAATCAGTTGTCTCCACACACCTTCGCCGTGGCTTTGTTTCGTGACCGGAACAACGTCGTCGTTTAAGTGCATGGGGATGCCTGCAGCTTCTTTGATGTCTTCTAGCCTGAGTTGAGCCTCTTCCTTGGAAGTTGAGGTTTTGTCGAGCACTCGCTTGGCATCCCCGAGCCGTCCCTGCATGACGAGCCAACGAGGTGACTCGGGCATGGCCAAAACGCCGACGGCAAGAACCACCGCTGGAAGTGCGCCGAGGGCGAGCATGTACCTCCAGCCCAAGTTGGTTGGGAGCTTGGAGAAGGCATAATTGGATACGTACCCCAATAATATGCCAAGATTGACAAACACCTAGACATATATATATATATATATATTTTCAAATAAACAAATTAATCAATTAGTAAAAATTCCACACCTATACTGTCCGAAAATAAATATACATACACAATTAATCACACTTTTTCCTTAATTAGTTTTTTGGTTTGATTAATCTGAAACAAAATACACATAAGCCTTTGTAGCTGAAGTGGTTAAAGTAGTTACAACTGTAGTTGAGTTCTTGTGTTTATATCCCCCTCATCATTATTACTTGTATAAACAAAAGGGAAAAAAAATTGAAGCAAAATATAAAGCATGAGGTACTTGTGGAATCTAATTACCGAAAAAGAAAAAAAAATATAAAGTAAAGAGACAAATAATGAAACAAAACAAACCTCTGGGAAAGATGTGAGGAAGCCACGATCCAACGTGGGAGAGATTTCGACAGTGTAGACCGGGGCGATCATGAGACCGTACCCGACCCCGATTCCAGCGACAAATCGGCCAAACATGAGGAAGGCGTAGCCGGGAGCAAGACCCATGAGGAGAGCTCCGACAAAGAAGATGACTCCAGAGAGGACAACGGTGTACCGGCGACCGATCCAATCAGAGGTTCGGCCGGCCAAGGCGGAGCCGATGAGGGAGTAGATATTTAGAGTGCCCGCAAGGACTGCGATTTCGGTGTCGCTGAGTTTGAGGTCATTTTGGATGAAGATATTTGCCCCACTCATTACACCAATATCTGTGTACACAAAATTAATATAATTAACCCACACTCCAGTACAATTCATGCACTTTTCCCTCAAGGATTGTGATTAAAATTAATAAAACAGCGCCAACTTCATGCTGACTATTTTCGGGGGCTAACAACAATTAAGAAAGAAAAAATAAATTTTATTTGGCTCATGAATTTTAAGAACTGAGGGTGTAAAGGATACTTACCATAACCCAATAAGATTGAAGTCGTGCAAGCCAAAATGGCGCAGGCTATAGCGAACTTGTTTGTCTTGGGTTTCTGTGGGGGATCAAAGTCTGCAATACGATGGTCGTTCTGGAGTTGGCCGGAGACAGCACTGTCTTCTACTCTTCGGTCAGCCATTTTGATATTTGGAGAGAGAGAGAGAGAGAGAGAGAGAGAGAGAGAGAGAGAGAGAGAGAGAGGGAGTGATCACTTATCAATAAGCGATGAGGGAGAGAGAGAGAGAGGAAGAGAATATATAAGCTAACTCTAACCTATAGAAGTTGTATGGTTTCTATCCCTTTGCTGGAGCTGCTGTTGTTTTGGGCTGGTGCCTGCGTTGGTTTTGTTTTTTGGAAACAAATTCTGGTTTCTATTAGTGGCGCCAATCAAATGGGATATACTGCTTGAAATCTGATCAACAGAGAAGCATGAAGACACAAATGGATTAAAGGTCATGACAGGTTTCTTTTAGTGAGAAAAACAATAAGGACCCAAAAATGGAAGAAAATAACAGAAAGGGCAAAACGTTCCTTCGTTAGACATGGATATATTAATTCTTGATCCAAAAACAAAATTTCACTTGGATATATTAACTGATCTCATTTTGGGAGCTCATGGGGTTGGTTGGTCCTCATGGACCGATCCATTCAGCTTGATCTGCGGCCTTCAGGATAAGTTGCAGCTAGGGTCTAAAATATCGATGATGTCAGAAATATCGGTAGTCCAAAAACATGAAAATTTCGATGAAAATATCAGAATATTATCGATATCGATAAAAATTGAATAAAACCCACGGAAATTGTAAGAAAAACTTGAAAATTTTTATTGGAACTTTGGAGAATGTTTATTTAGTCAATTATCTATTAGTTTATCACAAAAAATTAGAAGGAAATGCATTGCATGATGGATTTAACTGATTTAAGTTGATTATATAACGAGCTGGCAAACATTGTGAGTATAGAAAATATGTAGTATTAATTAATGAAAAAGGATTAAACACACCATAATCATTTATATATAATGATTTACTACAATATTTTACACTTCATACATTGCATGGTAAGATACATGAATGACTTAGTACCGCATACAGTTCCTATGAGGTTTAAATTTTTAATTATCTTCATCATCTCTAGGGGCAGAGTAAGTGTATTGTGAAGGGTAGCCATCAAATGATAAATCCTCAAAATAGTTTCGTATGTAATTGTTAACATGCCACCCATATAAATATAAATATTTTAGCATATTATCACAAAAACATAAGTGATATGGTAATTAAAGTGTCGGATGAGTAAAATGGGGGGGGGGGGGGGGGTCTAAATTCCCTTTGTGTTTTTTTTTCTCCCTTTTCCCCTTTTTTTTTCCCTTTACATCGATATTTTCCGATATTATTGTTGATATTGTCGATATTTATACGATAGGTACATGGATATGTTCCAAAATATCCGTGATTCAAAAAAACCGAAATATCCTCGATATTTCGTCGATATTATCGGTATTTCAGACTATGGTTGCAGCATAACTAACTGCCTTCCACATATATATGCTAATCTAGAGTGTTCCATGAAAGAACTAATAACAATGAAATTAATTGTCTCCATACACCCTCTGGATTAGCTCTAATCCAGAGTGTTCCATGAGAGAACTAGATCACAATGAAATAAATTGTCATTTTATCAGAGATAAAATTTTAGATGGTTCAATCATTACAAGATATGTATCATCTTCAAGGCATGTAGCAGGCATCTTAACCAACGTCTTAAGAACACGGGCAGAACCAAGTGGGTTAACTAAAGTTATTAGCTTAAAAATCTAAAATCTTTTTTTATTGGTGCTTACAATTTCTACAGTCTTTCTAGAAATAAAAGTAAACATTAAATCATATAAAGCACGATAGTTTATAATTTCATTGACTAATTTTTAATAATTAATTTTTATACGCAATATTTGGTAAGGTGAAATTGAACCTAGGACCTCAAGTGCAAGGCTGAATGCTAATATCCACCAAACTTTAGCATAAAACAAATGTTGGTGTGAGTCAAAGTGAACGTTCCTATTAGGAATAGAATTTATATTTTATTGTAATGATCTAATTTGAGTAGAATTAGGAGATTATGTACATATTTCCTATTTGTGCCCACTCCGTATGTAGTATATATATCCCTCCTTGAAAGAAGAATAAACATATCAGTTTAAACCCTAATTACTTTTGAATTGGTATCATAGCGGTTTTTGATCTGTCTCTACAACATTAAAAAACCTAACCCTAAACACTACATATTTTTCCGTTGCACTATATTCCTTGCCACTTTAATCCTATTTTCACTGCTAACACGTTTAGCCGTCGTCACCGCATTCCTCTCCATCACTGCTGTCGTCGCCTGTCACCATGTTTGACGTCAACGACTCTATTGTCTCACCTAATTCACCTACTGCTACTCCTACCTTTGTTATGACGGTTCACACTATGTCGTCCCCTAATCTACCATTGTGATTCAAATTGAATGGATTCAATTATGAGATATGGGCTTTGATGATCGAACTCCATGCTACTACACAAGGCAAATTAGGATACCTATCTGGTGATATTGATGCCCCGAATTCCCAAGGATCACAATTCGAGATGTGGAAGATTGATGATGCTATTGCGAAAAGTTGGATGCTACGAACTATGGAACCTAGTTTGTTGAGTATGTTTCATACTCTCCCTACTACTAAAGATATTTGGGATGCTGTTAATTAGATGTTTTATGATGGCTCTGGCATATCCCAGCTTTATGAACTATGGTGCCAGGCTACCCGTCTTAAGTAAGGGGGTCGTCTTGTCTCCACATATTTTCCCGAACTCAAGGCGATCTGGCTTCAATTGGACAATAAAGACTTTTCAGGCTGCTATTATGGCAAATTGTGTGTATGATTTTTTGGCTGGCCTTGATGATACTTATGACAAGGTCCACAGTCATATCTTACAGAGTGATAAAGTTCCAAGTATCGAAAATATTTTTTTCATGGTATGTCGAGAGGCTCAATGGCATATTACTATGCTTGGATTCGGCACCAAGATTGGGGAACCTGCTATTGTGTTTGCTTCCAAAAACTCTGCTCTGGCTTCTCAGTATACAGGGTCTGGCTCTTCTGTTGTTCCACCTCGTTACTGGACTTCTACAGAAAAAGACAAATTGAAGTGTGATCATTGTGGTGAAAAGAGACATACGATCGACACTTGTTGGGCATTGCATGGGGCAACAGATTGGGAAAGGGAACGAAGGTGTTTAAAAAGAGAACAAATGGACTGTAAAGCTCATGTGGCTGTTGTTGCCACTTTTGTAGCTGACATCACCATTGGGCATGGCCACATTATGGCTACTTCTGCTCTAGCCATCTCAAGCACTCCCACATTGCTGCCTCCAGGTAACTCTGGCAGGGCTTTCCATGCCGATGATACATGCGATACAGGTTGGATTATTGATTCCAGAGCTACTAACCATATGGCGTATAATTCTACTTTATTCTCTACTACTCTTCTGCTTCATTGTGATCATGTTCTGACTACTAATAATGCTGCTACTCCTACCATGGGAGGCTGGTTCTATACTATTGACACCTGCTTTATCATTGGACAAAGTGTTACTGTTTTCATCTTTGTCTAGTAATTTATTATTTGTACCTCAAGTTACTGAGCAGTTGAACTGTGTTGTACTTATGTATCCATCTTTTGTCTTACTATAGGATATCCAGACTCGGGAGATCTTTTGGTTGTGGTACTAAAAAAGGGGGGCTTTATTATGTGGATGATGTGGTAACTAGTCTGGTTCTTCGTGCTAGTAGCGCTGAAACTTCTTTGGATTTGGTTTCCACATTGCCAATTTGGTCATGCCTCATTTGGATATTTACGGCATTCATTTCCTGCATTATTTAGTAGTGTCAACGAGTCTGTTTTCCAATGTCAGACTTATATTTTAGATAAGAGTCATTGGGTAGCCTACCCTCAGACTTGTAATAAATGGCTTATGCCATTTGATTTAGTTCATTCTGATGTTTGGGGACCTTCCCTTGTTTCTATAGCCTTGGGAGTTCACTGGTTTGTGTTATTTGTGGATGATTGCACTTGTATGATGTGGTTATATGGGATGAGAAATAAAAGTAAAGTGGTTGAAATTTTTCAGCATTTCTATCATATGATTCAAACTCAATGTATACTCCCTATCAAGGTTTTTCGATCTGATAATGGTGGAGAATTTGTTATTTCGGTGTTATCTCAATTTTTTTTAACACTAAGAGTGTCCTCTGTAAGACTACTTGCCCTTAAATACCGCAATAGAATGGGGTCACTGAACGTAAAAATGGGTAGATACTTGCTGCTGCCTATGCTTTACTACTTGGTGAGTCAGTTCCAAAGCGGTTCTGGATGAATGTTGTTAACTATGCAGTCTATCTCTTGAATCGTCTACCTTCACGAGTTCTGGATGTCCAAACTCCTATGCAGGTACTGACCCATCATATCTCTGTCTCTTCTATGCTGACTCTGTCTCCAAATATGTTTGGTTGCGTCGTCTATGTTCACCTTCATCAGAATCAGAGGAGTAAGTTGGACCTTTATGCTCTCTGATGTGTCTTTTTGGGTTTCTCTACTCATCAGAAAGGCTACCGGTGCTATCATACTGCTACTCGAAGTCTATATAAACATATCACCTTTATTGAGGATGAGATGTTCTTCTTTGATACACCCGAGCATGTCTTGCTACACCAACTGAACATGCCACACCAGCTGAACCTACTATTTTAACAGATGTTGCTGCTGTCACTGAACTAATTGCCCCCTGAAGCTTCTGTAATAGTACCTGAACAAGCTCCCCTGGATATTCCTGAGGTAAGTACTTCTATTAATATTGCTGCTAATTCTTATGTTCTACTACCTAAACAGAACCGTGAGGTTCCACCTGTTCGTTACTCTAGAAGGCAAAACAAGATATGCTATTGCCCATTATGTGTCTGATCACAGGTTATCTCCTGAGTGCAAAGCATTTGTGACCAGAATGGATAGTATTAAAATCCCAACCCATATTGAGGAGGCATTTAATGATCTAAAGAGGGCTGAAGCCATAAATATTGAAATGGAGGCACTGCAGAAAAATAATACATGGGACATTGTTGATCTACCAAAGGGAACAAAGCCTTGTGGATGTTGATGAGTGTTTACAGTTAAATATAATGCAAATGGTATTGTGGAAAGGTACAAGGCAAGATTAGTAGCTAAAGTGTTCATTCAGACATATGGAGTTAATTATCATGATACTTTTGCACTTGTGGCTAAGATGAATACTATCAGAGTTTTGTTGTCCTTAGTTATAAACCTGGATTAGACGACCCTAAGGCAGATGTAAAAAATGAATTCTTGTATGGTGAATTAGAAGAAGAAGTGTACATGAGTCTTCCACCAGCTATAGTGTTACTGGGAACATGAGGAACGTGTGCATATTAAAAAAGGCATTGTATGGGTTAAAATAGTCTCCTCGGGCATGGTTTGGCAGATTTACTACAAATATGAAGAAGTTTGGTTACCAATAGGCCAATACTGATCATACTCTATTCATTAAACATAGGGTTGGTAAGGTGACTTTGTTGATGATTTATGTGGATGATATGATTGTGACTAGTGATGATACTATAGAAATCGAGGAATTGCAGAAGTGTTTAGTGTCTGAATTTCAAATGAAAGATTTGGGTAGTTAGAAATATTTTCTAGAAGTGGAAGTCACTCGATCTAAAGATGGCTTATTTCTTTCCAAATGAAGTATGTTATGGACCTGTTAGCAAATACTGGAATGCTTGACTGTAAACTAGTTGACACACCTATTGTTGAGAATAATAAACTTGGGGTTTATCTGGATCTGGTCCCAACTAACAAAGAAAGATATCAAATGTTGGTTGAGAGATTTATTTATTTATCACTAACATGCCCTAATATTGCCTATATGGTAAGCGTTGCTAGCCAATTTATGCATTCACCTAGTAAGGATCATACGGCTGCTTTGATGCGTATTCTGATTTACTTAAAGTCTGCTCCTGGGAGAGATTTATTATTTAAGAAAAATGGCCATTTGGATCTAGAAGGTTACACTGACGCAAATTATGCAGGGAATATTACAAATATACATTCTACATCAGGTTACTTCACCTTTGTTGGCGGTAACTTAGTTACGTGGCATAGCAAGAAGCAAAATGTTGTGTTTTGGTCCTCAACAGAGTCTGAGTACAGAGGGTTTGCCTAAGGAATTTGTGAAATACTGTGGTTGAGGTGGTTACTTGCTGAAATTGGGTTTAAACCGGATGCTGCTACAAAGCTCCACTGTGATAGTCGGTCTGTATTTGAAATTGCTAACAATATGGTGCAACATGGTCGAACTAAGCATGTAGAAGTTGATCGGCATTTCATTAAGGAGAAGCTGGAGCATAAGTTAATTTCTATCCTTTTGTGCCTTCCTCGGAGCAGCTTGCAGATATGTTGACTCATGCCATGTCAAACTGCAGATTTGAAGACTCACTTGACCAATTGGGCATTACTAATATCTATGCAACAACTTGAGGGGGAGTGTTGGCATGAGTCAAAGTCAACGTTTCTATTAGGAATAGAATTTGTTCCTATTAGGAATAGAATTTATATTTTATTTTAATTATCTAATTTGAGTAGAATTAGGATATTTTGTACATATTTCATATTTGTACCCATTCCATATGTAGTATATATATATATATATATATATATATATATATTAGTTTAAACCCTAATTACTTTTGAGTACAAATACATATGTCAGTGGGTATATCTCAATTGATTGAGCTCTTTCACATCCACCCATTTGGATAGAGGTTCGAAAAACCTAGGCACCCAATAAATATTTGTGTAAACCCTTCCCTCCCCAGTCACTTGTACTAAAAACACATATATTATCAAAATAAAAATATGTTTAACACTATAGTTGAAAGTGTTCATATTATAAAAATATGTAATTTCATAAAGAATTAGGCTTTTTTGGACTTTAAAAGCTTAATACATTCTTGGTTATATTTAAAACAATTCAAGTATATATGTTTGAAATTTTTTTTTATCCCCAACAACCTCCCTAAGATACAGCCCATTGTAGCCATTATAGGAAGAATTATGGGATCGATTTATAGCTTTGAAAATCAATTTATGCAACAGAATAGTAAAATTGTATGACATACTACCACATAAAAAACACAAATATTTTTGTAATTCAGTCAACTCAATTTGTGGGTGTGGTGATCGGTGCTTCTGCAATTTCCGATCATTTTGTGGGATTTATTTACGGCCTTGTTGCAAAAGTTCTAATGCCACAGGAGGTGAATAGAGATGCTTTCATCAAGAATTTTTCCAGTATGTGGAAAGACAAGGAAGACCTCTAGATTAAGGAGATGCACAAAATCCCTTTTGGGTTCGTTTTGTCAGTGAACGAGACCAGCGCAGAGTTCTTGATATGGCATCGGGAGTTTCTGTATGATAGTGGTTGTTGTCCAAGCCATTGTTGCAACGTTGGGAGAGACACTACAGGTGGATAATCGAGATTGGGAGCATTGTTTCTTATTCGAGTCTTGTTTGATGTGGATTTGCCTCTCATATGTCAAACACCGGTCACCTTTCCAAAAGATGGGGAGAGGATGGTAAACCTATTGGGACTTCGCCAGTCGCTCCCCCACGCCGCAGTCTACTTCGTGGGGTAGTTCACTGTTTTCTCCAAGTGAGGTGCCATGGTGCCCAGCCTCAACAAACCCTCTTAGGCGTCTGGATCAACGTGATCATAAGGAGATAGCGGACTCTACCTCGTTGTGAGAAAATGTATTCTTAATATTAAATTTAGTTAATGGTAGTAAGAATTTTCTTGTGCATGGCTATCTAATTGGGGAGTTTCCTTATAAGCTTCACGTGGTTAGCATAAGTACAACCCCTTAATACGCGTGTCAATCAACTATGCCAATTACTTGCATGGTTTATTTACTTGCAAGCTGTTGAGATATCAATGGTTAAATCATTTAACCCATTAGTATGTTGTCCTCATGGTATCCCTTCTTATATTATATTGACTTGGAGTGAAAGAAAAACTACTCGGTTAAGATAAAAGGTGATGATCATTATAACATTGAAGTTATCTCATAAATATAGTAGCTAAGAGAGAGAGAGAGAGAGAGAGAGAGAGAGAGAGAGAGAGAGAGAGAGAGAGAGAGAGAGAGAGAGAGAGAGAGAGAGAGAGAGAGAGAGAGAGAGAGAGAGTGTGTGTGTGTGTGTGTGTGAACGCAGTGGAAATTGGGAACTCATCTTACATTTTTTGCAAAAGCATTAGTGTTGAGGTAGGGGGTTTCTTGGAGGCCTTTACGGGGATTGATTTAATTAAATTTCTTGAGCACTATATTATGGGTGGTATTCTAATTTGATGGATGTTTTTGATATTATATAATGTTCTTGATATTGGGTGTTTACGTGTTAATTATTTGATTAATGTTGGCATGATTATATGTACATTGGTAATATTTAAATGATCACATTTTTTTTATGAGATATGTGAAAAGAAGAACTATATTATGTCATGGAAATTGATTGGAGTTCTTGGGTTGAGAAAATAATGATGCAAAAGAGGCAGCACTACTACGTTTTACGATTTGCGCGATGCATAAAAATTCGTCGCACAAGAAACACTTGAGTGACACAAAAACTCATTTGTAGCTCAAACTATCGCGGATAATAATTTTATATTTCAAAACTTGGACAACCAAAATATTCATTGCGGCAGAACACTTAGCGCGACAATACATGTTATCGGTTCACAAAGTTAGCAAAAAAAACTCAGGGTTATTTTATTTGGTGCCACACACTTGCGCGACGACAGCTATCGTCGTGAAAGAAAACTTAGGGCGACCATACATGTTACCATCGCACAAAGACAGCAATCATTGTGAATTTCTAACTTAGCATGACCATACCCATTATCGTCACGTAAGGGTTTATTTTATTTGGCGCCAAACACTTGCGCGACGAACAGTCACTGTCGTCGCGTAAAGTGGTCTTTTGCGCGACGATATTGAACATTGGCACGACGAAAGGTTTAGCGATGAAAACGGTGTCTCGTCGCGTAAAGTTTGTGAGATGAAAATTATATTTTGCGCGACGAAATTGACCCTAAACTCTAAACGCTAAACCATAAACCCTATACAAGAACCGTTTCAGATACAAAGAGTGTCTTTAATCGAAATATTGATTCAGTCAATTACAATTGACCTCGGTGATCTTCCGCGATACGATGTTGTAGTGGGCTCGAACAATGACGGTGATGTAGTTATAGAGGAGGAGGATTGGGAGACCAAAAGTGACGATAGCGATGATAACGAAGGTTATTATTAGTTCCAATGATGAATAATGCAATTTATTTGCGACTTGCCATGTAAAACATAGTAAATGAAATTTTTTGGAATTTAATTATGTTAGTGTAAAGATTTTGTGGTATCCACTACTGAAACTTAAACTGGGGCCCTCACATAATCTAATATAAAAATGCTAAAAAAACAATTGCAATGACTTAATGTCATAAATCAATTTTTTTATAACTAAAATTCATCATCAATTAGCATGTAAAAACAATCACAAATCAAATTCATAAATGTTTTAATGTTTTCATTTAAAAAGGTAAATATTAGTAGGTTTGGTACAAAAATAAGAGTTCAAGATGCAAGAATGTAGATTTCATGGATTTGCATTTGAAAATGCAATTGGTTACAATTATTTCTATTATTTCACAATACTTGCAGATTTTTTCATATGATTCATCTGTAATTTGCATATTTTTTGATATGATTCATCTGTAATTTTTATACTCATTCTTTAAAATATAAAAAATAAAAAATTCGCTCACTACTACAAAAAAGCAAAAAGACGACGGTAAATCACCGTCGTGTATTTGGTTTTTCAATGGTCGTGGAATCCACCGTCATCTTTTCCCTCATAAACCACGACGCTAAATAACCGTCGTTGTTAAACAATACAACGTCATCAAAAAATACAAAACGACGTCTTTGTACTGCAAAAAGATCTAAAAAAAGCAATCGAGGATGATAATAGACGACCAATTCTCTAAAAAGACCGTCGTTAAAAAGGGAAAATATGACACATATTAAGAGAACAAGGCCGCAAGATAGACATACAACGACGACAATAAAAATACGCCGACGTTAAATATAATTTTCACGACAATAAAAAATATGACGTCTTTAAATACATTAGAAGACGACGTTATTGATACCTACTACGTCGCACATATAAACACAACCGTCGTACAATTAATTTTCCACTTCGATTTTTCGATAAAAGATGACGTGGAAATAGTTGTCAGTGTCATTATTTACGACGTATGTGTTTCTATAGTAGACGTTGAAAAACTAAACAACGTCAGTTACAAATATATGAGAGTCGTATTAAAAAATTTATACGTCCTATTTTCAGAAACAAACAACGACCATAAATATTAGACGTTGTTAAATACAACAACGTCGGAAAACAATAAAAACAGACGTGTTTAGTCTGCTAAAGTTCTACAACGTCTCTTATTTACAAAAAACCGTCGTGAAATAAATTTTCCACTTCGATTTTATCTAAAAAAGATGACGTGGAAATAGTTGTCAGTGTCATTATTTACGACGTATACATTTATATAGTCGACGTTGTATTTATATGTATTCATTACTCACGACGCACTTAATAATATAGACGACGTTGAACGTCTAAACAACGTCGGTTCCAAATAAATGAGAGCCGTATTACAGAACATATAGACGGCGTAGATTATGATGGGAGCCGTATTACAAATAACGTCGTTTAATTGTTATTAGACGGCGGTTATAATGAATTTCCGTCGGAATTAATTTCGTTCCTCTTCGTTTATAAAAGAACTTGCGACGTGGAAAATGTATGATGACGTCGTATTTTTTAACGTTCAGATTACATATCTCGTTTTTTAGACGTCGGTATTATGGGATTGGAGTCGTGTTATTTTGAATTACATGGCGGTTCTTTATCCTTCACCGACGTGATATCCTGAATAATTGCTTCACAATAGCGTCGTGGTTCTTCATTGTTACGTTGCTTTAAGACGTCGGTAAATATGCTGAATAACTTATTCACAATAACGTCGTGTTTTATTTGAACGTAGAAAGTGAAGAAATCACATTACAATATATTACAAAATTAATGTCATACACTGCCAATTACATAAGCATCATTCAATCCATATATCTTCACACCCATCTCGAATATTTTGACCGCCTAACTCACCTACCAGTTCATCAAATGTGTCAACATTTGGCATCCCTCTAGTAAATGGCTCACACTCAATTATCACATCACCTAATACTTCATCACCAATAACATCATTATATTCTCTACTAGGCATTGATAACACTACCGACCAACCACGATGCATCGGGTCGTCAACAAAAAATATTTGTTTGACTTGAGAAGCCAAAACAAATTGGTCATTCCTATGTCCAATTTTACTCAAATCTACAAGGGTAAATCCAAGTTCGACTACAAGACCAGAACTATCTATCCAATCACACCTAAAGACTGGGATTGTAAACTTTTGGTAGTCAAGGTCCCAAATTTCTTGAATGACACCATAGAAACCCATATTTGAGAGAATTGGGTTTTTATCCTTGGCACTAGCAACTTGCATGGTATGTGCAAGTAAATAAACTCCACTATTTTGAGTTGTCCGCACATCATCTTGTGCCTTGATATTGAATTTAATACCTTTAATAAGATAGCTCCTATATAATGGCACTGACATGTTTGGACCAGCTGCTAGCCACCTTAAATTTTCTGATACGCCATGATTGTCTTCCTCAACTTCACTTTGAACCTACAAATTAATCATATCTTAATTCATCCTAACATATAAATAAGAAGAAAATTAAAAGAGAAATACGTTATTCAACAACATATACCTTGAAGCGTAGCCATTGAATGAAAGTGCTATTGTGCTTATCCTGCAGCCACTTTGTTCTCTTTCTAAATTTTGGATAAGCAGTCTTGATGTGGATCATATGTTGCCTACATGACACGAAAAATTCAAGCATTACGGTCCCAAATATATAAGATAAACATAAGAAATAATTTTAAATGGAAACTTAAAGAATAAAACTCATACGTACTCGATATAAGGTAGGACTTCCTCCGTATTCTCCAAGACATATAGATGTGCTTGATTCAACAGGTCCTGATCAACTACGCTCACTGTGCAACCTGATAATGGCTTTGAAACTCCCATCTTTTGGCTTGAAGGCACTCCAACTGTACTAACATCAGATAAATGCTGAGTACAAAACTCTACCGCTTCTTCAGCTATATACCGCTCAGCAATGCAACCTTCGGGACGAGTACGATTCTGAACATACCCCTTCAGCACTTTCATATATCTTTCAAACGGATACATCCACCTAAAATATACTGGCCCACATAGACGAACTTCTCTGACAAGATGTACTACTAGATGAACCATGATATCAAAGAATGAAGGGGGAAAGTACTTCTCAAGCAAACACAGAGTAACTACTACATCTTCTTCCAACTTATCTAGCTTGGAAACATCAACAGTCTTTGCACATATAGCATTGAAGAAGAAGCACAAACGAGTTATTGCATACCTTGCAGGCTTCTCCAAAACAGAACGAATTGCCACAGGGAGCAATTGTTGCATTAAGGTATGACAATCATGTGATTTAAGGCCAAGAAGTCTTGAATCTTGTACAGATACAAGATTTTTAATATTTGAAGAATAACCTTCAGGGACCTTCATACCATAGAAAGAATTGCAAACCTCTCTCTTCTCTGCTCTTGACAAATTCCAAGGCCCAGGAGGCAAACGAGTACGTCTTTCTCCATACTCGGGTTGCAAATCAGTTTTGACCCCCATGTTCAATAAATCTAATCGAGCAGCAATCCCATCTTTATTTTTTCCAGGGATCTCCAGCAATGTACCAATGATACTATCGCAAACATTCTTCTCAATGTGCATAACATCTAGGGCATGCCTCACAGGAAGGTATTTCCAATACTCGAGATCAAAGAATATTGATTTCTTCTTCCAACAAACTCTGTCACCATTTTCAACCATATGCAGCACTTCTTCTCCGGTTAATGGCTCTGGAGGTATGCCATATTCAGGTTTCCCATTAAAAGCTGCACGTTGCCTCCTATATGGATGATTGATTGGTAACCATTTTCTATGCCCAATGTAACAAATTTTGTGGCCATTTTTCAACCTGTGACTAGGTGTATCATCGCCGCATATTGGACAAGCTTTATATCCTTTAACAACACAACCAGATAAGTTTCCATAGGCGGGGAAATCATTAATTGTCCACATTAATGCAGCTCTGAGTGTAAAGTATTCTCCATTATGTGCATCATACACTCCTCTAATCCCAACCCACAAGGATTTTAAATCATCAATCAAAGGCTCCAAGTAGACGTCTATATCATTTCCGGGTTGTTTAGGACCGGAAATCAATAAGGTTAACATCATGAACTTTCGTTTCATGCACAGCCATGGAGGGAGATTATATGTAACTAAGATAACCGGCCAACAACTATATCTGCTACTTAGAGAACTGTGGGGATTGAATCCATCAGATGAAAGAGCCAATCTCAAGTTTCTCGGCTCATTACCAAACTCAGGCCATTTATCATCAAGAAGTTTCCAAGACGGGGAATCCGCCGGATGAGACATCTGACCGTCAATTGATTTTCTAGCAACATGCCACCAAGTCAAACTCTTAGCTGTCTCATGTGATTGAAACATCCTTTTAAACCTTGGAATTGGGGGAAAATACCACACCACCTTCGCTGGCACACCCTCTTTCAAGATTGCATCTTTGCCTTCCTTCCACCTTGAGATACCACAAGTAGGACAATTAGTTGAATCCTCATACTCCTTCCTATACAAGATGCAATCATTGGGGCATGCGTGCATTTTCTCATAACTCAGCCCCAATGCACACAAAGTCTTTTTAGCCTCATACATGGAGGTTGGTATTGTATTTCCTTCTGGAAGCAAATCGCCTTGAAGTATCAATAATTCTGTAAAACAGACATCACTCATCCCATGTTTTGCCTTCAAATTATACAACTTCACTAATGCCGATAACTTCGTGTACTTTCTACAACCAGGGTACACTGGTTGATCTCCATCCCCAATCACATTGGCAAACTCATACGGATCCGAACCAAAATCACCAAAATCATTATCATCCATATCAATTTCTTCAGACACAAAACTGTACCTACTATGGCCATCATCTTCTTCAACATTTCTGCTAGCATTAGTAGTTGCTTCCCAAGGTTCTCCGTGAAATGTCCAATTCTTATAGCTTTGGTCAATTCCATTAAAGTATAAGTGATCCCTTATAATTCCAACCCCAAACAACTTCAAATTAACACATTTAACACATGGACAACGGATATGTGTTGTAGTTAGAAGATTTTCTACAGCAAAGTTCAAAAATGCTTCCACCCCAAACTCATATGCCTTCGATCTTCTATCCGAGTGCATCCATGACTTATCCATCTCCGACACTATAACCTATTATCTATAATAAAGTGAAAATACAGGCAATGACCATCACTATAGCAGATTATACAATGATCTAATCGCAAGTAATAAACAACAGAGACGACGGGTTTTAATCAAAAACAGACGTATTTGGCATATATAGACGACGGATTTTCAACAGACGTCGTCTATTATACGTAATACAAACGACGGTTTATGAAAAAATCGTCGTGTATAAGTAATACAACGACGGTAGTTTAAAAACACCGTCGTGTAATCGTCGTCGTACGCCTTAAAATTCGTCGTGTCTCAGTTTATTTTCAAGAACACAAAACCCATTAAGAACACAACATATATATGAAACCAAGCAAGAAACCAACATATACATGAAACCAAGCATGAAAACAATAAATCCATTCCCAATTCAACATAACATAGGGTGATTAAAAGATACGACAAAATTAAATCCATTCCCAATTCAACATAACAGATAATGTAATCCATGAACCCATTAAACAGAAAATCCATGAACCCATACCTATAAGCATTGGTGCACTTTGCACCTTCTCCAGAGCGGAAAATGACAAGATCAAATAAAGGTGTCCTTTTGCTGGAAATCATTTGGAAGTTGGTGATGTGTCTTTTTGTGTTGATTTCCAGCAAAAGTACACCTTTATTTGATCTTGTCATGAACCCATTAAACAGAAAATCCATGAACCCATACCTATAAGCACATTATTAACAGATCGCAAAGCATATACCTAAAACCCTTTAACAAAACAACCTAATATCATTCAATGAATTTACAAGGGGAAGATAGGGTTTGTACTTACAGGTTGGACGAGCTCACAGATTCGACGAGCCTGGAGAGTGCAACTTTTAATTAGAGCAGAAGTGAGAGAGCGAAATGTTATGTCGCGTGAAATCTGAAATTTTAGGTTTCAGGGATCAAAGTATAAGACTAAGAGCCAAATCTAAAAAAATTTAGGTCGCGCGAAAATTTTTAGAGCGCGCGCGTTATAAAACGTCGAAAGAAAAACCAAGGCGAAAGTTCTACAAGTACCGACGTAAATTTAATATTCCACGACGGAAACTTCATTTTTCGGATTAAGAACGTAAGGCCGTTCATTTTTCGGATTAATTTTAAATTTATTTTGAATTTTTTATATAACGACGACTGAAAAACCACGTCGGTGTTAAGAAATTAAAGACGTTGTAAATTATATAAACCGACTTACATATTAAAATAACGTCGTTTAAAGCGTAAACCATGTCGTATGTTTTACTGTACGACGTAAAATATGTATTCCACGACCCAACCACCGTCGTTAAAAATTAATACACTAAACCCATAAAATTAAATTATACAATTTAAAAAATTAAGTTTATAAAAGGTTTTATGGTTTTAAAGCCTAACATATAACATAGACTACCCAAAAATTATACTTTAAAAATAAACCCCAATAAATAACAACACTAATCTCTAAACCCTAGACTCTAAACCCTAAACCATTAAACTAGAAGTGATTTTATGACTCATCAAAACAATTTTGTTTTGGATGGTCATTTTAAATTTTTGTTATTCAAAATGAATTTTTTCAAGGTTTATGTGGAAGAAAATATATCAATGACTTCATAGGAGTTGACTTTTCAATTTTCTGATTTATTTTATATTTATTTTGAATATTTTGATATAAAAATAATAAAATATTCTTACCATACAACAAACCACGTCGGTGTTAAATAAATTGTAGACGTTGTAAATTGTAATAGACTACTAAGTCGTTAAAATGACGTCGTTAAAATGAGAAACCATGGCGGCTATTTAACTATACGACGTAAAATATATATTTTACGACTTAACCGCAGTCGTTACATAAACGTCGTCGATTATACCCTGAACCCTTAAGAAATTGAAGATATTGTAAACCATTAACGACTCAATTGTTCAAAGAACGTCGTCTAACTATTTTTTTACGTCGTATTTGTTTAAAACACGCAACAACAAAATACGACGGTTATTGACTTTATTAGGTCGTTGGAAAAGTATTACACGTCGGTTAAGCAATTTGTATGTTTGTTTTTTTTTTAATTTAAGAAAACCTCAACAAATTTTTACATTACATATTATAGAGAAAATTGGTACATTATACATAAATATCAAGTGTTCAATAATTGCCCTGTTTAATAATTTGGAAAACAAACTCTGCCCATTCATTCCGGACTTCATCAATGGCTTCTTGGGGGTATGAAGCTTCCTGGTTTCCCTTGGCATACTGCATAAACAATGACTATTAGGGTTTATAAATAAAAAGAAATTCAATCACAGACGACGATATTTTTCATAACCGACGTAGTATATCCATTCAACGACGTTAATTTTACACGACCGTCGTTGATAATACAAAAAACGACGTGAAATGTATGAAGGTAATTTCTTCTTACCTTATTCTCAAACCCCAAGGAAGGATCCATGATGATGTCCCTCATGAAGCGCATTACATAATACCCGCATTCGACATTGCTGGGTTGCTTTGGTGTGCCTGAGAGAGTTTTCCAAATTACATTTTTACGTCCTGCTCGGGCTATGTGGGTATTATATATTTTTAAAGCACTGTTCACGATGTTTTTGGCCTCTTCATCGACCACACGATTTCCTGGCAGAGGATCCAGAAAATAGACGGTTTCTCTCTTTGCTCTTACAATCAGCAAAATCCAATGACGGCTGCACAAAATTAATATAAAAACGACGGTTATTTACAAAAACGACGTATTATAGTATTTCACACGACGAAGTAAAGTAGCTAACGACGACATTATATATTTATCACGACGATAAATAAATACCGACGTGGTTAGTAGTTTCAAACGACTAAATAAAATAAAACACCGACGTGGTTAGTTTATAAGCTGTCATTTATTGAAAATCATAAAAACAAAATCCTAAGGAGACTAACCCTGGATTGTAAGGCATCATGAAAATCTGTTCACCGTCTGTCTTCTGAAGTCGAGCTGCTACGAGTCGTGATCTTTCAGTTATTGTGCCAGAGTTGGCACTAACTGTAGCAGGGTCGATAAAGCCAACCATACTGCACATATTGGCTTTTTTCAAAACATCGTGTAAGTACCTAAACAAATAAAATAATATAAACAAGTCAGCACACAAAACACGACGGTTATGTATAAAAAAACGACGTATTATAATATTTCACACGACGTACTGAAATAGATGAGGACGTTATAATATATTTATCACGACGGTTGTTAGTTAAGACGACGTGGTTAGTTAGTTAAGACGACGCAATATATAAACCAACGAGTTATTATTTTAGAAGTACAAACCTCATATATACAGCCAATACAGTAGCTCCAATTTCTTCCATGCCTGCAAATTGTGTAATATCTTCAGGCAGGAGGAAGGTATCGCGCTCACCACCAAACACCTCCTTATCAATTGTAAATTGGAGTGTCTTATCCTCAGGCAGGAGTGTCGTTTCCACAAAACGACAAAGGGTTTTTAAAGAAGATGGCGCCTCCATATTTGAATAAGCACCAACTTCAATAACCTGTTTAAAGAAATAAAAAAAATGACGTGGTAATTCAATAAAGACGACGGTTTAAGTAATAAAACGTCGTCTTAAAAGTATTTAAACGACGGTGAAAAAACTGTCGTGGTAATTCAATAAAGACGACGGTTTTATGAATAAAGCGTCGTCTGAAACCATTTAAACGACGGTGCAAAAACCGTCGTTTAAATATTTTATTACGTCTTAAAAAAATTCCGCCGTCTAAGTTTTAAACAAACGACGGATTAAATAAAAATATCGACGTCTGAAATTTTGAAAAACAAATAAAAAAGGCAAAGTTATGTGAACATACCTTGTCGTCATGCTTTTCTTCATCTTCTTTCTCCTTTTCTTCTTCCTTCTCTTCATCTCTTTTTTCTTCTTCCTTCTCTTCATCTGGCTGATGTTTCCCCATTTTGGCAGTATCATCCTCCAAATGTAGGGATCTCACATCACCTCCAGAGCAGCTAGCTTTGTCAGACATTGGATTTTTGGGGCTTTGGCTAATTCTTGGTTTAAGCATGCTTGGATCAAAATTGGGAATTAATTGGGAAAGCTGACTCAGGAAATGCTCCCTCTCAGCCTCTACCAATTGTTTTGTCCTAGCCTCCATTCTTAAGGCCTCTTCCCTTGCCTTAGCCTCCATCTTTTTAGTCTCTTCTTGAAGGAGAACTCTTAAACTGTCCTTCAAACGGTCGTCAAAGCTCACCCTCTGTGGTTTGGGCAAATTGAAATATTGCCTTGGGGAAACACCAGCACCAACTCCCCTCAGTCTGCCTGGATGCTCGGGGCCCAAAGCCATGGTCAGCACATCATTGCTGCCATCTACTCTGACTTTGCCTTCCGAGACTTGTTTCTGCAATTCATCCTAAAAAAAGATAAACAAAAAAACACACGACGGTTATTTATGTACAAACGACGTATTATATAATTTCACACGACGCAATAACGTATAAACCGACGTTATTATAACTTATCACGACGGTAGTTATACCGACGTGGTTATTTATTTAAAACGACGAAATGAATAAACAACCGACGTCTTATGCTATAATTAAAGATAACAGAGTAGTGATTCCTATTTAGACCGTTAACGACGTTTTTAAAAAATTTTCGACGTGGTAATATCATTCACACGACGCGAAAATGAACCACCGACGTCTTATGCTGTAATTACAGAAAACATAGTAGTGATTCCTATTTAGACCTTTAACGACGTTTTTAAAAACTTTTCGACGTGGTAATATCATTCACACGACGAAAAATATAACATACGACGTAATAAGAATAATTCACAGTTTAATAAAAATTTAAAACAGAGTGATAGTAGGCTTACAATTAATTTTGCTTTCTCTGCCACCTTTGGATCAGGGATGTTACCATGTTTGTCCTGTCTAGCTCTCTTCCATAAGGTAGATCGATCAATTTCTACCCCAGGCATGGTTTCCTCCAATTGATCCTCCAATCCAGCATATCCTTTTCGAGACAATCGATGATTGTACTCGAGTTTCTCCCTAATCTGTGCATGTTGAGAATGCACAGACTCAAAATCTTTGGATAGCCTTGAAGCTACAAAGGCATCCCATTGTGCTTTCTCTATGAATTTATATGTTTCAGGGGGTTGGCTTAATTTCTCCCTGTCATTGGTGTATGGAAGGATATAATGCCTCGTTAGTGTAGACTTGAAATCCTTCCATTTCTTGGAAGCAGAAGCTAAAACAGAGGTCTTGCCCCCTTGGCCTACGACAAAAGCCATGTCAACTGCTTCCCAAATCTGCTCCTTTATATCCTTGGGGATTTGGGACCATTTCTTGTCCACAAGTGGGATCCTGGAGCGTGCCAACACACCAATATACGACTGCATCTCAATATGTGCTTGGCCAACACCTTTCCCCCTTTTATTGTACTCAACAATTGGCCTCAGTTTCTGAAGCTTTCTCTTCACAACACGAGGCATTGTGCTCATACCTCGACCAGTCTTTGAATCATCTGAGATTGTTGTCTGGCTGGTTTGTTCTGTCTCAGCAGATGATGAAGCAAACTTCATCTTCTTCGAAGACTTCATCTCCTTCGAAGACTTATCTTGAGGAGCTACCATTCCAAGCTTCTTGGAGCCAGAATCCTTAGTTTGTTGTTGAGAAACCATTTTAACAGACAAAACTGCAAGTGAAAATATTTCAGGAAAACATTAAGAACACAAACGACGGTATTAAAAAAATACGACGTATGATATGATTTTAGACGACGCAATGAAATAATCTCAGACGTAATAAATGTTTAAAACCATTATTTATATAACGTCGTGGTATATATGTTCACACGACGTCAATAGTAATACACCGTCGTGGTAAACTATTATTTATATTTTATCGTCTATATTAGATACCAACCCTAGTTTCTTTTTCTTTATATTTTATCAAATAAGGGAAAAACAAAAACCATTGTTCAGCGAAATCAAACCTGCAATTAAACAAGCATATAAAAAAAGACTATTATTTTAAAAACAACTTTGTCAATTTTCAGACGACGCTAGAACAACTGACGAACCGTCGTGGTCTACCGTCGTCTTATTTAGTTGATGTAGTTGTCTTCAAAGTTGGAAACTTTCTCTCTTTGTCTGTATATTTTATCAAACTTGGAAAGAAGTAAAATGATTTTGGCCAGAAAAAAGGTAAAAAGATTTTTCAAACAAAAAACGTATGAGCATGCAAAACAGTAACCAAAATAGTGAAAATGAAAGCTTACCTTTTGCGTGCAATGAAAGCAAGAGGAAGATGATCGATGTTTAAGTTCAGAGACGACGAAGAAGACGAGAGGAAGACGATGAGAAACTCTGACAATGCTCTGACAAGGAAAAAAGACGAAAAGGTTTCTCTGGGAGATTGAAATTTTTAATCGGGTTTGGAAACAGTGCATGTGTAAGTCGAAAAGTTGCTTACATATAAAACCATTTCAAAAAAATAATACGGCGGTTACATTTAACTACGTCGTTTTTAACTAAAACGACGCAATATTTTTCATTCGACGTGGAATCATTTCATTTAACGTCGTTAGGTTTAATATAACCGACGTGGATTTTAATTTTTAAATTATGAATAGAATTTTTTTTCCCGTGACCTTTCAGTTTATTTTTCAATTACAGTGCGTTATAAATAGAGTTTTTTTTCCGGAGGAAATTTAAAACGAAGGAAATTAATATTCTGCAATATGTAAAGTTTCTTTTTTGGATGACAGATTTAAATAAAATAAGAATATAAAAACAACAAATGTGTAAGTCAAGTAGACGAAAAGTTGCTTACATATAAAACCATTTCAAAAAAATAATATGGCGGTTACATATAACTACGACGTATAAATTACAAAATACGACGGTACATTTAACTTCGGACGTGGTAAATAAATACGACAGTAGTTTGTAGGTACCGTCGTAGTAAACTCAAAAATTAAAGTACATAAGTAATAACTCGCGTCATGGTATATTATTTAACACGTCGTTTTTATTAATTTACCGACGTGGATTTCTGTAATATACGTCGATCATACCGACGTTGATTTTACAATTTAAACGGCCGTTTTTTTGTAAGGACCGCCGTTGGTTTTAAAAATTTATTCTATAAATTTGTCGCTTTCATTCATTTTCGGTTTACATTTAAGGTTCCAAGTTCTTCCTCTCTCAGTCTCTCATGTCTCAAAGATAATAATTTGGATGTTTTCTCAAAGAGAAATTGAGCTTACTTGCATCAAATATATGTCCACAAGAAGAAGCTTGTCAACTAGCCTTCTCACTTCCTTGATCAAGCCTGATAGGACACTTAGTGCTTCTGAATACTCCTTGCTTTCCATCAAAAGAGATGCAAGCCTGGCCTCCACTCGCTGTCGAAGGAAAGTTCGCTTCTCAGGGAAATCTGAAGATCAGATGTGCCTGATCCTCTGCTTGATTTTCTTGCCTAAGAAGATCCGTCGGATTTATTGTGATAGCCTCTTCCTTTATCCGTAGAGCTTCAGAAGAAGAAGATGGGTTTCAAGAATGCGATAAAGAATAGAAATGGCTTCAGATGGCCTCTAAAGCATGAGCAATTGAATCAGTAGTTTCTGGGAGATATGATGAAGACATTGTCAATGCTTTGAACTACACAAGTCCTGCAGAAAGATATGTTAAAGAAACTGAAACAACGGCGGTTTTCTGTTCTACCGTCGTCTTTTCTCGTCGTCTATATTAAGTTACGATGGCGGTAGATTTATAATTACCGACGTAGATTATTTTGTTAAACGTCGTTAAGTGTACTACAACCGACGTGGATTTTAATTTTAAATTATAAATGGAGTTTTTTTTCCCGTATTCTTTCAGTTTTAGTTTTCAATTCCAAAGCGTGATAAATAGATTTTTCTTTCCCGAGGAAATTTAAAATTAGGGAAATTAATGTTCTAGAATTTGTAAACTAACACGACGCAATATTTGCAAATCTGTGTCATCTGTTAAGATTATGATGTGGAACAGAGTTCCATCTGGTAAGATTTCGTAACCCTTGGGATCTCAGACAAAACTGATTATGTCGGCGGTGTTCTATATAAACCGTCGTGGTTATTTCAATTCTTGTCATTAAGTAGATCTACCGACGTAGGATAAGAAAATCAAAGAAAAAAATTGTTAACAAAAATTCTTATTAAGACGACCGTTAAAATTAAAGGTACGACGTATAAAATGAATAAATACGACGATAAATTTTATTGTACGATTTAAAGATAACGTAGTAGAACTATACGAGAATGACGTCGATATATTTATATTTTCCGTCGTTGTAAATTAATTTAATACGGCGATATTTTGTATTTTAAAGCCGTGGATTTGTTTGTAATTATACGGCGTCTTATACGAAAACCTCGTCGTGTTATTTTATGAGTAAAAACGGCAGTTTTTATTGAAATCGTCGTCTTTACTTTCTACGTCGGTCGATTCATAACTTCTGCCGTTCTTTGTTGGCATTGATTTTACACTGAGGAAATCTGTTTCAAATAGACGTCGGTTGTTTAATTATGTACGTCGTTGTTTTTGAACAGCCATTTGAAACTCCATTTTTTAGTTGTCTAAGGTTGTATTACACGACGGTGTTTTTAGAACCGTCGTCTTTTTATAAACCACGACGGTTTTCACTTAGACCGTCGTTGTTTTCTGGTCGTCTTTTTCACTTTTTGTAGTAGTGGCTGGTTGATGGTTTAGGGTTTAGGGTTCAGGTTTATGGTTTGCGCAATGTAACAGGTTCTTCTACGTCGCGCAAGGTGCGACAATTTTCGCTGGTTGAGGGTTTAGGGTTTAGGATTCAGGGTTCAGGGTTTGCACGACGTAAACGGTTCTTCTACGTCGCAAAAGGTGCAATAATTTTTGCGTGAACTCTAAGCCTGAACCCAAAAAAAAAACAAAGCCTTTTTTCAAATTTTCGCGAACTTGCGTGACGCATTAATTGTTTCGTCACGCAAGTTCGTGAAAATTTTTCATTACTTCTAAAAACCCACTCTCTCTCTCTCTCTCTCTCTCTCTCTCTCTCTCTCTCTCTCTCTCACTTCCTCCAACCGTGCCCTCCCAAACCTCCATCCCAGTCCTTCGCTGCCCCCGTCGACGACCCCCGCCACCGGAAAATTGAAAGATTTGGTCGGTTTTTCCCCGAAATTCAAACTTCTCAATCTCTCTCCTCCGGCCACCAATTCAGTCAAGTAAGGTATGGATTTTCAACTATTTTTCATGCTCTAAAAGATGGTTGGGTAGGATTTGATCAATTCCTAGCGTAGGTGGTTCAATTTTCAACCAAAAGTTTGGCCGGATTTCAGGATGAAATTCCGGCCACTTCCGGCCATTTTTCGGGGTACGTCCAAGAACAAAAGTGGCTCTAATCGATGTCCTGAACCTAGGGTAGAAAGATTGGCCCTTGATGTGGAGATTTTTTCGGCTATTGTTATCGCTTTGGACACCCACGCGCTGCCGGCTCATTTGCCGGCGCGTGGGCTTTGTAGCAAAAGAACATTGTGTCCCAATGCGATCCCCAAGTTGTCATGAGAGCGTAGGCGCGCTAGCCCATAACCTAGGTGGGTTGGGAAAAGCCCTTTCTATGTTATAAGCCTAAAAAAATTCCTTATTGAAAGCTAAATGGAATTGATAGTGTTGTTAGGTTTAACCATTCACTAATTGCTCTAAATCTCAATTACTATATCATAGTAGTTTTTCTTTGTTAGATCGTGACCGACATTGGTGGCCCCCTCAGGATGGTAATTTAAAACTTAATGTGGATGGTGCTTTGGATTCGAAGGATGGAATTTGGGGTGTGTGTTTGATCATATATACATGACTCACATGGTGACATGGTGGGCTCAATTGCTATGCATGCCCATAGTCTCTTGTCTGTGCTGGCAACTAAGTTGTATGCTCTCAAAGTTGGTCTCTCTTTTGCCTTAGATGCATCACTTCAGCCTCTAGTAGTTGAATTTGACTACATTACAGTTGCTTTCAAAGGAAGAAGATGTTTAGCTCCTGAGGGAGTGCTTGTGAAAGAGATTCAGCGTCTCTTGAGGCAATGTCTTCATGTGTTCGTATTGTTTTCCGTACTCCAAACAAAGTGGCGCACAGTATTGCACCTTTTAGTCTTAGTACAGAGGAGCTTTGTTTTTGGTTGGATATCAAACCTCTATGAATTCTATATGGCGTTAGGGAGGATTGGCCTCGAGTTGTTTAATTCTTATAGTAGGTGATTGATACTTCTGTTTAGTTAATAGAATGGATGGAACTCTTTTCTATGTGGGGGTTTTATACCATGTGATTTTCTCCGAGAAGGTTTTAATGAGGCCACTGTTTTCATATGCTAGTTTTTACGGTGTAATATTACGCATGGGTTGAATGAAATACCACTTTCTCTCGAAAAAAGGGGCAACCTAAACCATTTTTGAAATAATAAATCATTATCAATCCGTGTTTCAAAGTGCTAAAGGTCCATGTAGTTTCAATTTTGTCAATTTTATCCCCGTAATTTCAGTTTTGTCAATTTTGTTATCATAGTTCAATTCATAGCAATTCAAGGGACATTGTAAAATTCCTCCAAAGAAATGCAAATGTCGATTCACTTGTGATAGCCGTGAGACTTCAATACAATACCTACAGTAGACTTGATTTTTATTCTTAGTTGACTTGACCCTTGTTTTCATCGCCATCACCATGATCAACTTTCTTGGTCTTGAGCATGGCGTTGGCTTGTCTCCACTTATGGTATTTACCAAACAAGACCTCCATTTCTTCGAGGGTTCTGCCCTGTGTTTCCGGAAGCATTGTATAGAAGAAGACCCAAGCCAACACTCCAATTCCCGCGTAAAGAAAGAAGGCCCCGCCAATCGTGATGGCCTTGTACAAGGAAAGAAAAGTCATGGAGACGATGCCACTTATCACCCTGTTAACGGCCACTCCCAAACTGACTCCTTGCGCACGCAGCTTCAGCGGGAAGATCTCAGAGCTATAGACCCATGTGATGGGCCCCAGACCGATAGAGAAAAATGCAACGTTGAATAGCACCATGATGATGCACAATGCGACGGCCCACGGGATTTTGCTGTCGTGATTATCGATGATCGTAAGCGCCGCACCGAGACACACAAGGGAAAATATCATTCCACCCATGCTGGTCAGAAGCAATGGGCGTCGTCCGACCCGATCAAGGAGAAACGTGGCGATAAAGATGAAAATGGTCTTGACGAATCCAACGGCCACGGTTGCCAGTAGCGTGTGCTCGTAAGAGGTGATCCCGGCCTTCGCAAAGATCCTTGGGCTGTACAAAACGACAGAGTCTATGCCCGTGACTTGTTGAAAGAAATGGATACCAAGGGCTGCGATTAAAATGTGAAGAACGGCCGGTGTGGGATGAATCAGTTGTCTCCACACACCTTCGCCGTGGCTTTGTTTCGTGACCGGAACAACGTCGTCGTTTAAGTGCATGGGGATGCCTGCAGCTTCTTTGATGTCTTCTAGCCTGAGTTGAGCCTCTTCCTTGGAAGTTGAGGTTTTGTCGAGCACTCGCTTGGCATCCCCGAGCCGTCCCTGCATGACCAGCCAACGAGGTGACTCGGGCATGGCTAAAACGCCGACGGCAAGAACCACCGCTGGAAGTGCGCCGAGGGCGAGCATGTACCTCCAGCCCAAGTTGGTTGGGAGCTTGGAGAAGGCATAATTGGATACGTACCCCAATAATATGCCAAGATTGACAAACACCTAGATATATATATATATATATATATATTTTTTTTTTTCAAATAAACAAATTAATCAATTAGTAAAAATTCCACACCTACTGTCCGAAAATAAATATACATACACAATTAATCACAACTCTTTTTCCTTAATTAATCTTGTTTTTTGGTTTGATTAATCTGAAACAAAATATACATAAACCTTTGTAGCTCAAGTGGTTAAAGTAATTACAACTGCAGTTGAGTTCATGTGTTCATATCCCCCTCATCATTATTACTTGTATAAATCAAAGGGAAAAAAATTGAAGCAAAATATAAAGCATGAGGTACTTGTGGAATCTAATTACCGAAAAAGAAAAAAATATATAAAGTAAAGAGACAAATAATGAAACAAAACAAACCTCTGGGAAAGATGTGAGGAAGCCACGATCCAACGTGGGAGAGATCTCGACAGTGTAGACCGGGGCGATCATGAGACCGTAGCCGACGCCGATTCCAGCGACAAATCGGCCAAACATGAGGAAGGCGTAGCCGGGAGCAAGACCCATGAGGAGAGCTCCGACAAAGAAGATGACTCCAGAGAGGACAACGGTGTACCGGCGACCGATCCAATCAGAGGTTCGGCCGGCCAAGGCGGAGCCGATGAGGGAGTAGATATTTAGAGTGCCCGCAAGGACTGCGATTTCGGTGTCGCTGAGTTTGAGGTCATTTTGGATGAAGATATTCGCCCCACTCATTACACCAATATCTGTGTACACAAAATTAATATAATTAACCCACACTCCAGTACAATTCACGCACTTTTCCCTCAAGGATTGTGATTAAAAATAATAAAACAAGCGCCAACTTCATGCTGACTATTTTCGGGGGCTAACAACAATTAAGAAAGAAAAAATAAATTTTATTTGGCTCATGAATTTTGAAGAACTGAGGGTGTAAAGGATACTTACCATAACCCAATAAGATTGAAGTCGTGCAAGCCAAAATGGCGCAGGCTATAGCGAACTTGTTTGTCTTGGGTTTCTGTGGGGGATCAAAGTCTGCAATACGATGGTCGTTCTGGAGTTGGCCGGAGACAGCACTGTCTTCTACTCTTCGGTCAGCCATTTTGATATTTGGAGAGAGAGAGAGAGAGAGAGAGAGAGAGAGAGAGAGAGTGATCACTTATCGATAAGCGATGAGGGGGAGAGAGAGAGAGAGAGAGAGAGAGAGAGAGGAAGAGAATATATAAGCTAACTCTAACCTATAGAAGTTGTATGGTTTCTATCCGTTTGCTGGAGCTGCTGTTGTTTTGGGCTGGTGCCTGCGTTGGTTTTATTTTTGGAAACAAATTCTGGTTTCTATTAGTGGCGCCAATCAAATTCTGGTTTCTATTATTGGGGTTGGTTGGTCCTCATGGACCGATCCATTCAGCTTGATCTGTGGCCTTCAGGATAAGTTGCAGCATAACTAACTGCTTTCCACCCAATAAATATTTTTGTAAACTCTCCCCTTCCTCAATAGCTTGTACTAAAAACATATATTATCAAAATAAAAATATGTTCAACAACATAATTGAAAGTGTACATATATTTTAATGTGTATTTTCATAAAGAATTAGACTTTTTTGGACTTTAATAGCTTAATACATACTTAATTATATTTAAAACAAGTCAAATATATATGTTTGAATTTTCTTTTTATCCCCAAAAACCTCCCTAAGATACAACCCACTGTAGCCCTTAACCTAGTTCTGTCCATGCTTGGGAAATAAGATTTTATGGTTATGGTGTGAAAGTTGGGAATTTTTTGACATTCACTCTTCAACTTGAGCGAGATTGACCAAAACCCAAAATATTAGGGATATTGAATTATCCGCAGAGCCATTATATGTCTAACAAATCTCATGTTTCACATACTTGCGCATGACTCACTCTTGACTTCATTTACTTATAAAAAATATAGACCTCGCGATAAATATATAAACAAAGAAATATTTCTTGATGAACAAAATAATACGGTCTAAAGTCGTGAAGATATTCTAGAATGAAAATGAGCAAACATAAAAATAAGAAAGAGAACAATAAAACAATAAAACAAAATAGGAAGAATTATGGGGTCGATTTATAACTTTGCGAATCAATTTATTTAACCAGAATAGTAAAATTGTATGACATTCTATCATATAAAAAACACAAATATTTATGTAATTTACTCAACTCAATTCAAGCGGTGAAATATATCAGAATTAGTTTGTATTTAATTGTGACGGGAATCTTATAATAACAATTGAGTAGGGGAGGTTTTATTATTGACCAAATGCTTCAAGAGCCAAGTGTTGCCAGTCTCCCCAATAGATGTAATAATTATTGACCAAATATTTTTGCTCGATATTGTTATAAATCTTGGAATTGGGTTTCTTTGTAACATTTATTATCTTTTAGATAAAAACTTCCAATTAAATTTAAATATTATAAGAATTATTTTCTAGTCCGATACAGCATCAAATATAGGTTTTCACTATTTTTACAATCCAGATTCTTAGTCCGACGCAACACCAAACGTAGGTCAGTACTTAATCCAGCTTAGGCCAATCCGAGCTAATCCAAGACAGTCTCAAGATTTAGTCTAGTTCATAACAGTCCACCGTGTCAAACGACCCCTCATTTCCTTACTTTGGCCACACACAAAATGACCAATACTAATTTATATGGCTGTGTTTGTATAAAACTCTATTTTCTTGATAAAATCAAACATCTTATTTATATTTTGATTAACTTTAGTTGCTTACGAATTTCTTCCCCTTATACTTTTTTTAGTACCTTTCTTATTGAGAGGGGCGATAGTATACTAAACTCACATACACTACACATATGCTAAGACTCGAACCCAAAACTTTGTTTGAAAGAGTAATTATTTCAAACCACTACATTAGTGGGTCCTTTTCTTTTTCCCCTCACCTTAAGCATTGATTCCTTGATGCAATTTATCAAACAATTTTTGTTGACATGAGTTAACCTAACAAATCAAGGAGATTTATTTCCTAAGTTAATTAGGTGATTAACTTCCTTGTTTTCATATAGTTCACAGTCCTTGTATAATTAAGAGATATTCTCCTAATTAATTACTGTATCTATTTCCTTATAAAGCACCCTTGTAAACTCCTATATATACCTCATTAGAGCAAGTCCACCCCTGCACCAAAACCAGGCAAAAGGCCCCCCATCCGAGCCCAGAAGGCCTCCAGCGCGCGAGGAGAAGCCCAGGCAAGCGATGGGTCCCACCAACCCGGGCTAGCCCACAGGCAAAATCTGCCTGGGCTCAAGCCCGAAGGCATTGATGTTAGTCGTGACGTTACGCCGACGTCAGCGACCGTAATTTCAAATTTTTTTTACCGTTGGCACGTGAAATTCACGCGCCAACGGTAAAAAAATTTGACTTTCACTGGCCGACGTCAGCACTGGCAGGGCCCAACGGAAAAATGCCACATGGCGCTCTCTGGGCGCTACGATGGTTTTTTTTTCCAGAAATCCGACAGCCCTCGTTTTTTGGGAAAAAAAAATCCAAAAAAATTTGAAACTTTTTTTGGAAACAAATTCTGGTTTCTATTAGTGGCGCCAATCAAATGGGATGTACTGCTTGAAATCTGATCAACAGAGAAGCATGAAGACACAAATGGATTAAAGGTCATGACAGGTTTCTTTTAGTGGGAAAAACAATAATGACCCCAAAATGGAAGAAAATAATAGAAAGGGCCAGCTGTTCCTTCGTTATGGATATATTAATTCTTGATCCAAAAACAAAATTTCACTTGGATATATAATCTCATTTTGGGAGCTCATGGGGTTGGTTGGTCCTCGTGGACCGATCCATTCAGCTTGATCTGTGGCCTTCAGGATAAGTTGCAGCTTAATTGTCATTTTATCAGAGATAAAATTTTAGATGGTTCAATCATTACAAGATATGTATCATCTTCAGGGCATGTAGCAGGCATCTTAACCAACGTCTTAGGAACACGGGCAGAATCAGGTGGGTTAGCTAAAGTTATTAGTTTAAAAATCCAAAATCTTTTTTATTGGTGCTTACAATTTTTAGAAATAAAAGTAAACATTAAATTATATAAAGCATGATAGTTTATAATTTCATTGACTAATTTTCAATAATTATTTTTTATACACAATATTGGTGAGGTGAAATTGAATCTAGGACCTCAAGTGCAAGGCTGAATACTAATATCCACTAAACTTTAGCATAAAACAAATGTTGGTGTGAGTCAAAGTAAACGTTCCTATTAGGAATATAATTTATATTTTATTGTAATTATCTAATTTGAGTAGAATTAGGAGATTATGTACATATTTCCTATTTGTACCCACTCCGTATGTAGTATATATATCCCTCCTTGATAGATGAATAAACATATTAGTTTAAACCCTAATTACTTTTGAGTTGGTATTAGAGCGGTTTTCGCTATGTCTCTACAACATCAAAAAACCTAACCCTAAACACTACTTATTTTTCCGCTGCACTATATTGCATGCCGCTGTAATCTTATTTCCACCGCTAACACGTCTAGCCACCCCTTAATCCACCGTCGTCATCATCGCCGCATTCGTCTCCATCACTGCTATCGTCACATGTCATCATGTCTAACATCAACAACTCTATTGTCTCACCTAATTCACCTACAGCTACTCCTTACCTATGTTATGACGATTCACACTGAGTCGTCTCCTAATCTACCTATGGGATTCAAATTGAATGGATCCAATTATGAGATATGGGCTTCGATGATCAAACTTCATGCTACTATGCATCGCAAATTGGCATACCTAACTGGCGATACCGATGCCCCAGATTCCCAAGATTCACAATTTGGGAAGTGAAAAATTGCTGATGCTACTGTGAAAAGTTGAATGCTGCGAACTATGAAACCCAGATTGTTGAGTATGTTTCATACTCTCCCTACTGCTAAGGATATTTTGGATGCTGTTAATTAGATAATTTATGATGGCTCTAACATATCCCAGCTCTTTGAACTGTGGTGCCAGACTACCCGTCTCAAGCAAGGGGATCGTTCTGTCTCCACCTATTTTGCCGAACTCAAGGCGATCTAGCTTGAATTGGATAAGAGACATCCTTTTCAGATGAAGTGTGTTGATTATATGAAGACTTTTCAGGCTGCTGTTATGACAGATCGTGTGTATGATTTTTTGGCAGGCCTTGATGATACTTATGACAAGGTCCGCAGTGATATTCTACAGAGTGATAAAGTTCCAAGTATCGAAAATGTCTTTTTTATGTGGTCCATCAACAAGCATAATGCCAGATTACTATGCTTGGATCCGGCACCAAGATTGGGGAACCTACTGTTGTGTTTGCTTCCAAAAACACTACTCTGGTTTCTCGGCATACAGGGTCTGACTCTTCTATCGTTCCGCCTCATCACCTGACTTATGCAAAAAAAGACAAACTGAAGTGTGATCACTGTGGTGAAAAGAGACTTACTATCGACACCTCCTGGGCATTGCATGGGGTACCATATTGGGAGAAGGAACGGAGGTGTTCAAAAAAGGAACAATTGAACTGCAAAGCTCATGTGGCTCCTACCACCACTTCTGTGGCTGACGTCACCACTAGGCACGACCACATTACCGCTACTCCTGTTCCGGCAGTGACCGCGATCTCAAGCACTCCCACACCATCGCCTCCAGGTAACTTTGGCAAGGCTTTTCATGCCCATGATACATTTGGTACATGTTGGATTATTGATTCAGGAGCTACTGACCATATGCCGTATATTTCTGCTTTATTCTCTACTACAATTCTTGCAAAAGCATTAGTGTCGAGGTAGGGGATTTCTTGGAGGCCTTTACGAGGATTAATTTAATTAAATTTCGTGAGCACTATATTATGGGTGGTATTATAATTTGATGGATGTTCTTAATATTATATAATGTTCTTGATATTGGGTGTTTACGTGTTAATTATTTGATTAATGTTGGCATGATTATATGTGCATTGGTGATATTTCAATGATTACATTTTTTTAATGAGATATGCAAAAAGAAGAACTATATCAAGTCATGGAAATTGATTGGAGTTCTTGGATTGAGAAAATAATGATGAAAAATAGGGTAATGGAAATGATCTTTTGTGTAGTTGAGTCTAACTCTTGGCAGGTACCAGATCTCAGGGATCCCACAGTGCACATGGTGTTTATTGGGTTATGCGGGGCTAGAGACAAGAAGTTAGACAAGATGACTAGCAAAAAGGGATTTATGGGATGATTGAAATGAGGGTTAGTTCCTATAAATGGACATTCTGGACCAAGTGGTATAAGCATGGTATGGGACGTGCAGGTCAGCTTGTCCAGTTATACGAATTAACAAGAATAGATGTAGAGCATACATGCATTATTATTATCGATATGATATTTGGCTGAGTAATTGCATGTCACTTAATTTAGTTTAATCAATTTAACGTGAAAAGTTTTATGTCCCTAATGAGCTGTGGTTTCACTTACTCCTTAACATATTTTGCAGGTACTGAACCTTAAATCTAGGACTTGAGATGATTTTGGCATGTCTATACAGTATATTATGTATATAGCTTATGTTTGAATAATGAGCTACTCTTTTAGTGAACTCTTGAGTGGTTCTAACTTGTAAAATAATGTAATGGTGTAAGATTTCAAATGTTGTTTCCATTTAAAATTCTATATGAAATATTTATTTATTTATTTATTTTAATGTTCTTCACATTTTAATTATAGTTTTTATTAAATTCTATAATTATGGTGTGAATCACGTCTTAATCCAAGATTACGTAAATCCGTGGATTGGGGCGTGACACTCGTCTCTGAGCAAGAATCAACAAGAACAGTTGTTGGCTGCTTTTGACCATTTTGCGTTCAGAATTTGTCTACGTTGTCTTCACAAAAGTTGTTCATCTCGTTCTCCTCTTCGTAACACACTAAATATTCGATCTTGAAACCCCAAGATTAAGCCGAATGTTACCGCTGAAATTTCTAGATTTTTGTCCCACTTTCACCAGAATTTTTGAGGGCTAGATTGGCGGTTTCCGGCCACCAACGGCCGAGGTCTCTTCATGAAAGTTGTTCTCCTTCCTCTCCTATATGGTTTTGCTCCAAGACCCGACGCAATCCGTTGCATAAGAGCTACAATCAACGACAACAAAGTCCTAGATTTTTGGGCGAAAAAACCCACTGTTCGAGGTTGTTAATGGTCCAATTAGACTTCGCCCCAAGTTATAAAGTTATTCCCCTTGTCATGTTGTTCTTTTAATATAAGTATTGACCGGCGGTTTGGAGTTTTTCAATTACCGAAATTTTACTCAAGACACCACCATCGACGACAGCACTGCGTATCAGTGATATGTTTTAAAGTTCAGTATTGGGACAAGTTGGTAATCTATACATTGCGTTCTCTCAAATAGGTACTTAGGCCACACGTGCCCCATAGGAAAGACCTTTTCAGGGTTGATCAATGTTGGACTTTTCGTGAATGGACATTTTTTTCAAATGAGCCTGACCTTTCAAATTACAACTTGCATGCATAATTATGATATTTGGTAAACTCTTTATCATAATTTTATTATGGTTTTCATAAAGGAATACGAGCTTTATATATATGTATATATATATATATATATATGTCTTGCACCACTATATGTCCCTCTCTTAGTTTGATATAGATACTTGGATACTTGGGACACACAGAAGGCTCCCAAAGGGGTGTGTCCGCAAGACACACATAAGGCTCCTTGGAGGGTGTGTCGAACCTATTTGGAAACTGATATTTCAGACACATGGAAGGATCCCAAGGGGGTGTGTCCACATGACACACGGAAGGCTCCTTCGAGGGTTTGTCGGATTCCAGCATGTGTCTAGTAAAACAGTTCCCGTGTTGGACTTGGTTTTCCCCTGGTACATGTTTCTGTGTGATTCCTATGGATATTATATATATGTATAAACGAAAGTATTCCATAATTGAGATTTGCTAGGAATGTGCATGGAGGGTACTCTGCATAAGTATGATGATTTATGTGGTTTTATATTAGGATGGATATCTTTTTGATCATATGATGTATACGATGTTTTGCAATCATACGCCTTGGGAACGATGTGTTTGCGGGAGAAAGTATTTGAAATGTGTCTTCCTTGGATTTGGATATAATATAGATTTCCGATTATAATACTTCAGGTATTAGAATATATTTATGCATAAAGGATTTAATTGCATGGTTGACATTATTTTCTAAAACAGAAGGGGTTAGTATGTCCATTATAACTTATGTTCAAAACTTTGTTGTTGTCCGCTCACACTTTTTTATTTTGCTCTCCCCAGGCTGTAGCATGACGAGATCCATGATTTCACGTTGAGCTTTCCTTCCAGCGCACTATTTCCTTCTATAGGACTTCTTGATTGTAGTTCGTGGAACTACCTTTTGTTGTAACTTAAAACTACTTACTAAGTATGCCCTAGTATTGCCTTTGTTAGAGTTGGATTTATGGCCTAAGGCCTCTTGAACAGTGTCAACTTGTGTGACTTAACTTGTGCCAGCATGAAGTTGGGATTTTCTGTTATTACTTGGTTTTACACGTTGTGACTCTTTGGGAAGTGTTCTTTTACAGGAAAGACTCTGCCGATTTTTCGGTAGAAGTCTTTGCCTTTCTTGGGAAAGAAAGGCAGTCTAGTAAAATGGGTCAGCACCTGCCAGTTGTCCAACAAACATAAGGTTTGCCACAAGTTCTGAGGCAGAATCCAGGTAGATCCTGTCAACTTAGTATCAAAGCATTCGGTTAACTACTTGTAGACTTCGCATCTTGTGTGCCTACTTGAATCTGACGACTTTCTGTCTTTCCTTTTAACGTCATGCATCCTAAACGTGGTAGACCGAGGACTCGCAGCCAAAGGGCTGAGGAGCCCAATCCACCACCACCACCTCAGCCACAACCCATGATGCCAGCTCAACCACCACTTCCAAATGTTGTTGAGGGCGCATGTGAGAATAAGCTTAGAGCACCACCACTAAGGCAAGAGCCTAAACTACTTGAGGTTCTTGATTAGTTGACACGAACAGTTGTTACAGTGTCACAAGGTAGGGGCCAAAGTGAGACTTCTGACATCGAAAAAACCAAGCAATTAGGAGCTCGTATCTATTCAGGAAGTGCGAAACTGGCAAAGGACGAATATTGGTTCATTAAGTTGGAAAGAGTGTTTTGAGGTTATGAGGTGCCCCACTGAGGATCGAGTTCGGTTGGCTATTTCCTCTTAAAGGTGAATGCTTTTTATTAGTAGGAGACTGTTCGACAAGATTACCATGGTCCTATTGCCATTCTTTGGGCAGAGTTTGAACAGATCTTGTATGATTAGTTATACCCTCATTCTTATCAGGATACTAAGCGAGCCGAATTTCTAAGGTTGAATCAAGACTCAAAGACTATGTTGGAGTATGAGCACAAGTTTAATGAAAAGAAGTGCAAATGGTTCGAACAGTCCTGATCTCTTGGACTACAGGGGTCCAAGAGATCGGGACTGATGGTTCGAATGAGGATTATGGAAAGAGATTCAGACAGTTGTGACTGCAGTTACTTACCCTTTAATAAAAGCCTTGGCCCAAGCAGCCGATTGAGTGGCGAAGACACTAAGTACACCTGGTGCAGACAGACGACGATGGGATAAGACGAGCTATGGCAGACAATTCCAGGTCCATTAAAGAGATATGGTTTTAGTTCTGGTTCTTAAGGTAGTGTTTGGTTAAGGGGATTCGGATTAGGTTCTGGAATTCTATAATTTTTTATTTTCTACTGATGGTGGAAATATGGCTGATGAAATTTTTGCGCGATTAAGTAAAATTTCTGTCACGACGAATATTTTGCACGATTTTGTAAAATTTGGTAGAGCCAGTTTTCAATATTTTGCACGACGAATATTTTCCTCCGTCACTGTAGTGCATTTTGCGCGATGAATTCGTGTTCGTCACGCAAATACTAAAACATAGTAGTGATGGCTGATGAAATTTTTGCTTCTGTCAAGAACCATGTCTCCTAAATGACTGAACGTGAGCTCAATTTGCCTTTTACAAGAGAAGATGTGGGGTTGGAATTACATTTTATGGCTTTAATGAAATCTCCTGGTCTTGATGGAACGCATGCTTTATTCTACAAGCATTGGGATGTTGTGGGGAATGATATTTGCCAACTCTGTCTGAAGTGCTGATTCCCCAACAGCACCAATAAAAAATAAAATACAAATAAGAGTTATGACATTAAATCTCATATTGCAAAGGGGGCACTAGCACGAGCAAAAATGGTTGTTTCAGCTCAGCAACCCCATTATGTTGAGGAGTATGTGGTTGGAAAAGCGCTTTGTAAGTGAAGTGAGTTGAAGCAAGCAGAGTTTGGAAAGTAGCGGAGATATACCCCAAAATCAGAACGGAAAACCTTGATTTTAGTAAATTTTTTCATGTGAAGCGGGCCTCACTAGTAGCGCTCCTCCTTTTTTCAGCTGGCATCAAATCAAAGCTTGACAAAAAGGGGCGCGCTAGCCCATAACCTAGGTGGGTTGGGAAAAGCCCTTTCTATGTTATAAGCCTAAAAAAATTCCTTATTGAAAGCTAAATGGAAGTGATAGTGTTGTTAGGTTTAACCATTCACTAATTGCTCTAAATCTCAATTACTATATCATAGTAGTTTTTCTTTGTTAGATCGTGACCGACATTGGTGCCCCCCTCAGGATGGTAATTTAAAACTTAATGTGGATGGTGCTTTGGATTCGAAGGATGGAATTTGGGGTGTGTGTTTGATCATACATGACTCACATGGTGACATGGTGGGCTCAATTGCTATGCATGCCCATAGTCTCTTGTCTGTGCTGGCAACTAAGTTGTATGCTCTCAAAGTTGGTCTCTCTTTTGCCTTAGATGCATCACTTCTGCCTCTAGTAGTTGAATTTGACTACATTACAGTTGCTTTCAAAGGAAGAAGATGTTTAGCTCCTGAGGGAGTGCTTGTGAAAGAGATTCAGCGTCTCTTGAGGCAATGTCTTCATGTGCTCGTATTGTTTTCCGTACTCCAAACGAAGTGGCGCACAGTATTGCACCTTTTAGTCTTAGTACAGAGGAACTTTGTTTTTCGTTGGATATCAAACCTCTATGAATTCTATATGGCGTCAGGGAGGATTGGCCTCGAGTTGTCTAATTCTTATAGTAGGTGATTGACACTTCTGTTTAGTTAATAGAATGGATGGTACTCTTTTCTATGTGGGGGTTTTATCCCATGTGGTTTTCTCCGAGAAGGTTTTAATGAGGCCACTGTTTTCATATGCTAGTTTTTACCGTATAATATTACTCATGGGTTGAATGAAATACCACTTTCTCTCAAAAAAAGGGGCAACCTAAACCATTTTTGAAATAATAAATCATTATCAATCCGTGTTTCAGAGTGCTAAAGGTCCATGTAGTTTCAATTTTGTCAATTTTATCCCCGTAATTTCAGTTTTGTCAATTTTGTTATCATAGTTCAATTCATAGCAATTCAAGCGACATTGTAAAATTCCTCCAAAGAAATGCAAATGTCGATTCACTTGTGATAGCCGTGAGACTTCAATACAATACCTACAGTAGACTTGATTTTTATTCTTAGTTGACTTGACCCTTGTTTTCATCGCCATCACCATGATCAACTTTCTTGGTCTTGAGCATGGCGTTGGCTTGTCTCCACTTATGGTATTTACCAAACAAGACCTCCATTTCTTCGAGGGTTCTGCCCTGTGTTTCCGGAAGCATTGTATAGAAGAAGACCCAAGCCAACACTCCAATTCCCGCGTAAAGAAAGAAGGCCCCGCCAATCGTGATGGCCTTGTACAAGGAAAGAAAAGTCATGGAGACGATGCCACTTATCACCCTGTTAACGGCCACTCCCAAACTGACTCCTTGCGCACGCAGCTTCAGCGGGAAGATCTCAGAGCTATAGACCCATGTGATGGGCCCCAGACCGATAGAGAAAAATGCAACGTTGAATAGCACCATGATGATGCACAATGCGACGGCCCACGGGATTTTGCTGTCGTGATTATCGATGATCGTAAGCGCCGCACCGAGACACACAAGGGAAAATATCATTCCACCCATGCTGGTCAGAAGCAATGGGCGTCGTCCGACCCGATCAAGGAGAAACGTGGCGATAAAGATGAAAATGGTCTTGACGAATCCAACGGCCACGGTTGCCAGTAGCGTGTGCTCGTAAGAGGTGATCCCGGCCTTCGCAAAGATCCTTGGGCTGTACAAAACGACAGAGTCTATGCCCGTGACTTGTTGAAAGAAATGGATACCAAGGGCTGCGATTAAAATGTGAAGAACGGCCGGTGTGGGATGAATCAGTTGTCTCCACACACCTTCGCCGTGGCTTTGTTTCGTGACCGGAACAACGTCGTCGTTTAAGTGCATGGGGATGCCTGCAGCTTCTTTGATGTCTTCTAGCCTGAGTTGAGCCTCTTCCTTGGAAGTTGAGGTTTTGTCGAGCACTCGCTTGGCATCCCCGAGCCGTCCCTGCATGACCAGCCAACGAGGTGACTCGGGCATGGCTAAAACGCCGACGGCAAGAACCACCGCTGGAAGTGCGCCGAGGGCGAGCATGTACCTCCAGCCCAAGTTGGTTGGGAGCTTGGAGAAGGCATAATTGGATACGTACCCCAATAATATGCCAAGATTGACAAACACCTAGATATATATATATATATATATATATATTTTTTTTTTTTTCAAATAAACAAATTAATCAATTAGTAAAAATTCCACACCTACTGTCCGAAAATAAATATACATACACAATTAATCACAACTCTTTTTCCTTAATTAATCTTGTTTTTTGGTTTGATTAATCTGAAACAAAATATACATAAACCTTTGTAGCTCAAGTGGTTAAAGTAATTACAACTGCAGTTGAGTTCATGTGTTCATATCCCCCTCATCATTATTACTTGTATAAATCAAAGGGAAAAAAATTGAAGCAAAATATAAAGCATGAGGTACTTGTGGAATCTAATTACCGAAAAAGAAAAAAATATATAAAGTAAAGAGACAAATAATGAAACAAAACAAACCTCTGGGAAAGATGTGAGGAAGCCACGATCCAACGTGGGAGAGATCTCGACAGTGTAGACCGGGGCGATCATGAGACCGTAGCCGACGCCGATTCCAGCGACAAATCGGCCAAACATGAGGAAGGCGTAGCCGGGAGCAAGACCCATGAGGAGAGCTCCGACAAAGAAGATGACTCCAGAGAGGACAACGGTGTACCGGCGACCGATCCAATCAGAGGTTCGGCCGGCCAAGGCGGAGCCGATGAGGGAGTAGATATTTAGAGTGCCCGCAAGGACTGCGATTTCGGTGTCGCTGAGTTTGAGGTCATTTTGGATGAAGATATTCGCCCCACTCATTACACCAATATCTGTGTACACAAAATTAATATAATTAACCCACACTCCAGTACAATTCACGCACTTTTCCCTCAAGGATTGTGATTAAAAATAATAAAACAAGCGCCAACTTCATGCTGACTATTTTCGGGGGCTAACAACAATTAAGAAAGAAAAAATAAATTTTATTTGGCTCATGAATTTTGAAGAACTGAGGGTGTAAAGGATACTTACCATAACCCAATAAGATTGAAGTCGTGCAAGCCAAAATGGCGCAGGCTATAGCGAACTTGTTTGTCTTGGGTTTCTGTGGGGGATCAAAGTCTGCAATACGATGGTCGTTCTGGAGTTGGCCGGAGACAGCACTTTCTTCTACTCTTCGGTCAGCCATTTTGATATTTGGAGAGAGAGAGAGAGAGAGAGAGAGGGAGTGATCACTTATCAATAAGCGATGAGGGAGAGAGAGAGAGGAAGAGAATATATAAGCTAACTCTAACCTATAGAAGTTGTATGGTTCCTATCCGTTTGCTGGAGCTGCTGTTGTTTTGGGCTGGTGCCTGCGTTGGTTTTATTTTTGGAAACAAATTCTGGTCATGACAGGTTTCTTTTAGTGAGAAAAAACAATAATGACCCAAAAATGGAAGAAAATAACAGAAAGGGCCAACTGTTCCTTCGTTAGACATGAATATATTAATTCTTCATCCAAAAACAAAATTTCACTTGGATATATTAACTGATCTCATTTTGGGAGCTCATGGGGTTGGTTGGTCCTCATGGACCGATCCATTCAGCTTGATCTGTGGCCTTCAGGATAAGTTGCAGCATAACTAACTGCCTTCCACCCAATAAATATTTGTGTAAACTCTCCCCTTCCCCAATCGCTTGTACTAAAAACATATATTATCAAAATAAAAATATATTCAATAACATAATTGAAAGTTTTCATATATTTTAATGTGTATTTTCATAAAGAATTAGACTTTTTTGGACTTTAATAGCTTAATTCATACTTAATTATATTTAAAACAAGTCAAATATATATGTTTGAATTTTCTTTGTATCCCTAAAAACCTCCTTAAGATACAACCCACTGTAGCCCTTAACCTAGTTCTGCCCATGCTTGGGAAAATAAGATTTTGTGGTTATGGTGTGAAAGTTGGGAATTTTTTGACATTCACCCTTCAACTTGAGCGAGATTGTTGAGAAGTCAACCGAAACCCAAAATATTAGGGATATTGAATTATCCGCAGAGCCATTGTATGTCTAACAAATCTCATGTTTCACATACTTGTGCATGACTCACTCTTGACTTCATTTACTTATAAAAAATATAGTCCTCGCGATAAATATCACTACTACATTTTACACTTTGCGCGACGAAGAAAATTTCATCGCGCAAAATACATTGTAGTCTTCGTCGCGCAAAATACATTGTAGTCGCACAAATTTTAAAGCGACAGAAACTTCGTCGCGCAGAATCCGTTGCGCAAAGATCGTGAAGAAAGACTTTGCGCGACCAAGTTTTTTCATTGGTCGCGCAAAGTGACTTTGCGCGACGAAAAAATATTGGTCGCACAAAGTGACTTTGCGTGACGAAAAAATATTGGTTGCGCAAAGTTACGAAGAAATATTGGTCGCACAAAACTTTGCGCGACGAAACACATTGGTCGTGCAAAGGTTTGCGCGACGAAAAATATTTGTCGCGCAAAGTCTCAAAAAAATTTATAAAAAAAAAAAATTCCCGCGTCCCATTTTTTGTACCCCACCTACATTTTTAGAGTTTTGCGCGGTGAATACTAACGTCAAGCAAATATTTGCGCGACGAAATATTTTTTGTGTTTTAAATTTTTTTAATTAAAATAAACTAATTTAATAGTTTGCTCTACAAAATATTTTGTCGCGCAAGGTTTTTGACTTTTTGTTTTATTATTTCTTTAATATTAATTAATTTATTCAATTTTTTACTTTTTAAATTTAATTTAATTGTATGATTTTTTTTAAATCACTTTAATTTAAGTTGATATTAATTTTTTCGAATTTTTACTTTTTAAATTTAATTTAATTGTAAGATTTTTCTTAATTATTTTAATTTAAATTGACATATTCAAAATAAAATTACATATGAAAAATAGTGATCAAATTATCCAATAAATATATATATAATATTCAAAATGTACACATAAATTAACAAAGTACAATAATAAAATCCTAATACAAGCGTATTGTGGTTGTAGTGGCGGATGATATGTTTTGATAACTTCCTAATCCTCAACTTTAGCCATCAAAGTCTCGATGATTACCTACAAAAAAACAAATATGGTCAAATAACAACAACAACAAAAAAAGAATGCATAATCTCCCCTAAAATTGTTATACCACAAATCCAACCCAAACTCCAATCTCTCCCCTTTACTCAACCCCAAACCCCACACAAACTCAAAACTAACTCCAAAAACACATATTAATGAAAAAAATTTAAAATTTGGAGAGAATATACCTTTTGGCAAGATTGAGAGTGAGTGAGAATGAGAGGGAGAAGTGAGTGTGAGAGAATTAGATAAGATAGTGATAGAGAGATGAGAGAGTCAGAGATAGTGAAAAGATAGATGAGACAGTGAGTCAGAGTGAGAGATAGTGAAGAGAGATATGAGAGATTAAGTGAGAGGAATGAGTGTGAGAGAAAGGGTGGAATTTGGGGAGAGGGAAAGAGAGAGGAGAGGTAAGAGTAGAGAAAGACATTGAGAAAATGGTGGAGGAGTTATTTCGGTTTTAAAAATCGTATCACTTTGCGCGACGAAAAATATTGTTGGTCTCGCAAAGTTTTGCGCGACGAATATAGGAATATTGGTCGCGCAAAGTCTAAAATTTTTTTTTAAAAAAAAAAATTCCCGCATCCCATTTTTGGTACTCGCCAAAATTTTTAAATTTTTGTGCGACAAAAAGTATATATTGGTCGCGCAAAGTCAAAACAATTATATAAAAAAAGTCCCGCGTCCCATTTTTGGTACCCGCCAAAATTTTTGCGCGACGAAAAATATATATTGGTCGCGCAAAGTTTTGAGCGACAAAAAATATTGGTCGCGCAAAGTCTAAAGTTTTTTTTTTAATTTTAAAAACCCGCGTCCCATTTTTGGTACTCGCCCAAATTTTTTGAGTTTTGGACGACGAACTGTTGGTCGCGCAAACTTTTGAGAGACGAAAAATTGGTTCGTAGCACAATATTTATAAAAATAATTGTTTTGAATAAGAAAAAATAAAAAAATTATTTTATGATTTAAAATATAATTAAGGTGAAAGTTACTTAATAAATGTATATACTATTCAATTTCTTAAGTGTTATACGTACAAAATAAATAAATTTAAAGCTACTTAATAAATATATATATATATACACACACCATTCAACGATCCAACCGTAAAACTTGTTTGTATATACTTCAAGATCATATACCCCAAAAATCGCAAAAAATAAATATTCAGAGATCTAATAACGGGACAAAACTTTTCGATAGTTATAAATGAAAAATCACGATTTAACGGTTATTTTAACTCCGATTTTGAAGATTTTTTTACAGGTACACTCCTTGACCCTATATGAATACAATGACTGAATTTGATCTTCAATTTAAAACATTTGCACTAGTGGATACCACAAAATCTTATGTTATATCTAACGAAAGTATAAATAAACTCTTAATTGTTAGTGAATATATTGTTTTGATGGCATATGCATTCTACGAAACTAGTTTCAACGATCCAACCGTCAAACTTGTTTTTTTATACTTCGAGATCATATACGCCAAAAATCGGAAAAAATAAACATTCCTAGATCCAGTAACGGGACAAAAAATTTCGACGGTTATAAATAAAAAATCATGATTTAACGGTTATTTAATGGTTCAAAAAAGTTTTCTAAAAGGAGTGCAAGAGTGAGTGAACCGTTCAATTTACATCCAACGGTGAGTGACCACAAATCTCTTGGACACCTGTAGTCCAAGAGATCAGGACTGTTAAAATATTTGCACTAGTGGATACCACAAAATCTTATGTTATATTTAACGAAAGTATAAATAAACTCTTAATTGTTAGTGAATATATTGTTTTGATGGCATACACATTCTACAAAACTAGTTTCAACGATCCAACCGTCAAACTTGTTTGTTTAATCGAGATCATATACGCCAAAAATCGGAAAAAATAAACATTCAGAGATCAAGTAAAGGGACAAAACTTTTCAACGGTTATAAATGAAAAATCATGATTTAACAGTTATTTTAACTCCGATTTTGATGATTTTTTATAGCTACACTCCTTGACCCTATATGAATACAATGACTGAATTTGATCTTCAATTTAAAATATTTACACTAGTGGATACCACAAAATCTTATGTTATATTTAACGAAAATATAAATAAACTCTTAATTGTTAGTGAATATATTATTTTGATGGCATACACATTCTACGAAACTAGTTTCAATGATCCAACCGTCAAACTTGTTTGTTTATACTTCAAGATCATATACGCCAAAAATCGGAAAAAATAAACATTCCTAGATCAAGTAACGGGACAAAACTTTTCAACGGTTATAAATGAAAAATCATGATTTAACGGTTATTTTAACTCCGATTTTGATGATTTTTTACAGCTACACTCCTTGACCCTATATGAATACAATGACTGAATTTGATCTTCAATTTAAAATATTTACACCAGTGGATACCACAAAATCTTATGTTATATTTAACGAAAGTATAAATAAACTCTTAATCGTTAGTGAATATATTATTTTGATGGCATATGCATACAAAAAAACTAGTTTCAACGATCCAACCGTCAAACTTGTTTGTTTATACTTCGAGATCATATATGCCAAAAATCGAAAAAAATAAACATTCAGAGATTAAGTAATGGGACAAAACTTTTCGACGGTTATAATGAAAAATCACGATTTAATGGTTATTTTAACTCCGATTTTGATGATTTTTTAAAGCTACACTCCTTGACCCTATATGAATACATTGAACTAATTCGATCGTCAATTTAAAATATATATTTTCTAACAAAAACCCAATCCGAACAACAATAATATATTTTTCTAACAAAAATCCGATCCGATCTAAAATAATATATTTAAAGCTACTTAATAAATATATATACCGTTTAATTTCTTAAGTGTTATGCATACAAAATAAAAAACAAAAATAAATTGGTTTAGGTGACAAAATGTTTGGATTACGTCATGCAAAGATTTTAAAAAATAAATTTTTTTATTTTATTTATTTTTATAAGGACTTTGCGCAACGAAGTTTACTTTTCGTCGCGCAAAATTGGTCACGGAAGACTTTCAGCGACGATGTATTGTCGTCGTGCAAAAGTTTGTTGCGCGAAGTGACTTTGCGCGACGAATTATTTTTCGTCGCGCAAAATTTGGTCGCGCAAGACCTTGAGTGACGAAGTTTCAAGTTTCGTCGCGCAAAGTGACTTTGAGCGATGAATAGTTTTTCGTCGCGCAAAATTTGGTCGTGCAAGGAGTTTTTTTTACTAGTGTATGTAAACAAAGAAATATTTTTTGGTGAACAAAATAATACGGTCTAAAGTCGTGAAGATATTCCAGAATGAAAATGAGCAAACATAAAAATAAGAAAAGAGAACAATAAAACAAAAAAACAAAAAAGGAAGAATTATGGGGTCGATTTATAGCTTTGCAAATCAATTTATTTAACCAGAATAGTAAAATTGTATGACATTCTATCACATAAAAAACACAAATATTTATGTAATTCACTCAACTCAATTCAAGCGGTGAAATATGTCAGAATTAGTTTGTATTTAATTGTGATGGGAGTCTTATAATAACAATTGAGTAGGGGAGGTTTTATTATCGACCAAATGCTTCAGGAGCCAAGTGTTGCCAGTCTCCCCAGTAGGTGTAATAATTATTGACCAAATATTTTTACTCGATATTGTTATAAATTTTTGAATTGGGTTTCTTTGTAGCATTTATTTATCTTTTAGGTCAAAAATTCTAATTAAATTTAAATATTATAAGAATTATTTTTTAGTCCGACACAGCACCAAATATAAGTCTTCACTATTTTATTGGTGCTTACAATTTCTACAGCCTTTTTAGAAATAAAAGTAAACATTAAATCATATAAAGCACGATAGTTTATAATTTCATTGACTAATTTTCAATAATTATTTTTTATACACAATATTGGTGAGGTGAAATTGAACCTAGGACCTCAAGTGCAAGGCTGAATGCTAATATCCACTAAACTTTAGCATAAAACAAATGTTGGTGTGAGTCAAAGTGAACGTTCCTATTAGGAGTAGAATTTATATTTTATTGTAATTATCTAATTGAGTAGAATTAGGAGATTATGTACATATTTTCTATTTGTACCCACTCTGTATGTAGTATATATATCCCTCCTTGATAGAAGAATAAACACATCAGTTTAAACCCTAACTACTTTTGAGTTGGTATCAGAGCGGTTTCGCTATGTCTCTACAACATCAAAAAACCTAACCCTAAACACTACTTATTTTTCCGCTGCACTGTATTGCATGCCGCTGTAATCCTATTTCCACCGCTAACACGTCTAGCCACCCCTTAATCAACCGTCGTCGTCGTCGTCGTCGTCGTCGTCGCAGCCGCATTCGTCTCCATGCCGCTATCATCGCATGTCATCATGTCTAACATCAACAACTCTATTATCCCACCTAATTCACCTACGGCTACTCCTTACCTATGTTATGACGGTTCACACAAAGTCGTTCCCTAATCTACCTATGGGATTCAAATTTAATGGATCCAATTATGAGATATGGGCTTCGATGATCGAACTTCATGCTACTATGCATGGCAAATTGGCATACCTAACTGGCGATACCGATGCCCCAGATTCCCAAGATTCACAATTTGGAAAGTGGAAAATTGCTGATGCTACTAGGAAAAGTTGAATGCTGCGAACTATGAAACCCAGATTGTTGAGTATATTTCATACTCTCCCTACTGCTAAGGATATTTGGGATGCTGTTAATTAGATGTTTTATGATGGCTCTAACATATCCCAGCTCTATGAACTGTGGTGCCAGGCTACCCGTCTCAAGCAAGGGGGTCGTTCTGTCTCCACCTATTTTGCCGAACTCAAGGCACTCTAGCTTGAATTGGACAAGAGACATCCTTTTCAGATGAAGTGTGTTGATTATATGAAGACTTTTCAGGCTGCTGTTATGGCATATCGTTTGTATGATTTTTTGGCAGGCCTTGATGATACTTATGACAAGGTCCGCAGTGATATTCTACAAAGTGATAAAGTTCCAAGTATCGAAAATGTATTTTTTATGGTTCGTCAAAAGGCATAATGCCAGATTACTATGCTTGGATCCGGCACCAAGATTGGGGAACCTACTGTTGTGTTTGTTTCCAGAAACACTGCTCTGGTTTCTCGGCATACAGGGTCTGACTCCTCTATCGTTCTGCCTCATCACCTGACTTATGCAAAAAAAGACAAACTGAAGTGTGATCACAGTGGTGAAAAGAGACATACTATCGACACCTGCCGGCCATTGCATGGGGTACCAGATTGGGAGAAGGAACGAAGGTGTTCAAAAAAGGAACAATTGAACTGCAAAGCTCATGTGGCTCTTGCCGCCACTTCTGTGGCTGACGTCACCACTAGGCACGACCACATTACCGCTACTCCTGCTCCAGCCGTGACCGCGATCTTAAGCACTCCCACACCATCGCCTCAAGGTAACTTTGGCAAGGCTTTCTATGCCCATGATACATGTGGTACAGGTTGGATGATTGATTTAGGAGCTACTGACCATATGATGTATATTTCTGCTTTATTCTCTACTACAATTCTTGCAAAAGCATTAGTGTCGAGGTAGGGGATTTCTTAGAGGCCTTTACGGGGATTAATTTAATTAAATTTCGTGAGTATGTTCTTAATATTATATAATGTTCTTGATATTGGGTGTTTACGTGTTAATTATTTGATTAATGTTGGCATGATTATATGTACATTTGTGATATTTAAATCATTACATTTTTTTAATGAGATATGCGAAAAGAAGAACTATATCAGGTCATGAAAATTGATTGGAGTTCTTGGATTGAGAAAATAATGATGAAAAATAGGGTAATGGAAATTATCTTTTGTGTAGCTGAGTCTAACTCTTGGCAGGTACCAGATCTCAGGGATCCCACAGTGCACATGGTGTTTATTGGGTTATGCGGGGCTAGAGACAAGAAGTTAGACAAGATGACTAACAAAAAGGGATTCATGTGATGATTGAGATGGGGGTTAGTTCATATAAATGGAAATTCTAGACCAAGTGGTATACGCATGGTATGGGACGTGCAGGGCAGCTTGTCCAGTTATACAAATTAACAAGAATAGATGCAGAGTACACATGCATTATTATTATCGATATGATATTTGACTGAGTAATTGCATGTCACTTAATTTAGTTTAATCAATTTAACGTGAAAAGTTTTATATCCCTAATGAGCTGTGGTTTCACTTACTCCTTAACATATTTTGCAGGTACTGAACTTGAAATCTAGGACTTGAGATGATTTTGGCATGTCTATACAGTATATTATGTATATAGCTTATGTTTGAATAATGAGCTACTCTTTTGGTGAACTCTTGAGTGGTTCTAACTTGTAAAATAATGTAATGGTGTAAGATTTCAAATGTTGTTTCCATTTAAAATTATATGTGAAATATTTATTTATTTATTTATTTTAATGTTCTTCACAGTTTAATTATAGTTTTTATTAAATAATAAAGGTGTGAATCACGTCTTAATCTAAGATTACGTAAATCCGTGGATTGGGGCGTGACACTCGTCTCCTAGCAAGAATCAACAAGAACAGTTGTTGGCTGCTTTTGACCACTTTGCATTTGTTGAGACCCAAAAAAATTCATGATTGGGCCCAAATAAATTACCAGCCCGAAACGCCATTTTATTAAGAAAAGGCACAAAAAGGAGGTACTCGAAAACTTGCCACATGCGAATTGAAATTCATGCGCCATGCTAATTCACCATGCCAGCTCTACGAGCCCATGCCAAAATTAAACATCAAGGATAACAAAAAATTAAAGCACGCCAAGCGACATGCCATGCCAAGCATGAAATCGTTGTTTCACACCCAAACACACTACAAGCCTAAGTGGGCCCAAGCCACTCAAAATGCCCGGGGCTTGCTTGAATGGCTTGTGGTATGGATGGTAATAGGTCGTCATGAGGCCCGTTGATGGGACGAGAAATGGAGGTTCCGGGTTGCTTGGGAGCCTCGGGACCCAAGCCCATTTCTTAGCCCCAAATATATGGGTGAGCAAAGAGGGAAAATAACCCAACCAAAATTAGCCCAGTCAAAGGATAGCCCAACCAAAAGCCCAATGTTTAAATAGCCCACTTATTTAATAAAGTACCTTAGCCCAAACAAAATTCCACAACAAGCCACAAAAGCCTCAGCCCTTTGCTAGAAAAGAGGAAGCCACGTAGAAGAGGTCTGGAGGTTCACTGAACAGAGCCGCTGGAAAGTGCCAGCACATGGGAATGGATCAAGTCCCAAAACAAAACACTAGAGAGACCAAGGGATATTAGCATGTAAGTTGTCAGGAAGAGGAGTACCCTTTCAAACCAGTATATACACCCAGTCATTTTCCCTTATTGGTGCTGGCCCAGGAAGGAGAAGGGAAAGAAGAAGAAAAATAGCCAAGAGTGGAGCTTCCTACTGAAGCAGCCGCGGGAAAAGGGGTCTTGAGCTCCAAAACTCCTGATTTTGTGCAAATAGATAAGGGGAAATCTCACCCAAATAGGAAAGTCAAGAGAAGAGAGGAAAAAGAATGGAAAGATTTGCCAAGATTGGGAAGAAACCATTAGGGTTTCTTGGGAAAGGGTAGTTTCCCGCAGCTATAAAAGGAGGTCCCCTCCACCCAGCAAAAACCAACCCAGGCTGAGAGAGCAAGCTTCCTCTCTTACTAGCAAAATCCAGTAACCTTGTTCACCTCTTCTTCTTCATTCTGCTCTGCTTGGCAGATTATTTTCAAGCTGCCGGAAGAAGCGATGTTCATCTTTTACCTCCTTCCAGCCAAGATCACCATGCAAATCTGGTTTCCCTCAGTTTAAACACTCACACTTCTCCTTAAGAAGCCTTATTTTCCCCTTTTGATGCTCAACTCATGCTGACCCTGCTCCCATACCACAAGCTCTTCATGCTAAGCCAAAATCTTATCTGAAAGCAAGCACAAAACACCTGTAAGCAGCCCTCATTTTCATTGGTGAAGGTAACCAGAACACTTCCTAAGGTTTTGCTCCCCTTTCGAAGTGCTTTTGGGGCTTGATTTTCGAACTCAAGCACAGGGGGCAATTTCAGTAATTTCCCTTTTCTGGCAGCCTAGCCCATTTACAGCTGCTGGAAGAAAAAGACCCCCACATAAATTGGCGACTCTGCTGGGGATTAAGCCACTATCTTTACCAATGCCTCCAAGGAGAAGGACCAGAAGCAACAACATGATCTCCCAAGATGGGCCTAGCCATGGCGATTCAGAATCAAGGCACAGCGCCTCATCCAGAGGAGAGGAACGTGCAAGTGAGGGAGCTTTCACCCTCGCAGACCTCGTTACAGCCATCCATGCTTTGGGAGAGACTCAGAGAGAAATGGCGGAAACTATTAAGGGACTGAAAGGTGCTGCTAAGCCAAGCGAAGAAAACGAGAGACACCCGCAAGAGGAATCTGCCGCTGCTGTCGGAAAGGGGTCTGAACAAAAGGGACCATCCTTTGTCACCCAAGAGGATGTCGTTGCCATGCTGGAAAAGGAGCTGAGTCGGAGTCAGGAGGATTGGAAGTATCTTCCTCAGCCACCATACCCATCAAGCTTACTCCAGCAGCCCTATCCTAAGGGCTATGAGGCACCGAACTTTGTTCTCTTTGATGGAAGGAAGGGGAGCCCGAAGGAGCATGTCAGCCGCTTCATCGATGCTTTAGGGCCACATGCTGGAGATTATAATCTCCGACTTAGAGAATTTTCGAAGAGTCTTACCGATCGTGCTTACACGTGGTATACGACATTGGCACCAGGCTCCATTCGCTCTTGGGAGGATTTGGCAAGCAAGTTCTGCAAAAAGTATTTTCAGAATGAAGAAAGGGTTACCACCACTCAACTCAATAACACTCGCCAAAAACATGGTGAGGATCCCGTGGACTTTGTGCGTAGGTTCCGGGACCTGGCGTTGGATTGCTATGATGAAAAGGATGAGGAGGCACTTGTCGAAATTTGCATCAGTAATATTGTGGCAGATTACAGAGTCTATTTGGAGAATATTGGCATTAGTCAATTTTCTCGGCTGCTAGAAGCAGTAAGGAGGACGAGCATGTCTGTCAAGCCAGCAAAGACTTGGAGGAGCGATAGGAAGAAGACACACCAAACATTAGCCATAGATGATAAGCCATCCAACAACTACAACTCACGCAAACGGAAGGATAGGGAGACATATCCGCCGCTACCATGTAAGGATGAAGAGTTTCATGCCATCCTTGATACAATGATTGCTGACGGCGCAATCAAACCTCTTAAACCCTACAAAATTCCTACTAGGGAGGAGAAGAATGACCCTAGGTACTGCCGTTATCATCAATTTGTGGGGCATCCAACTACTGCCTGTCAGAGTCTAAGAAGGATTTTACATGCTAAAATACATGAAGGAGTCCTTGAGCTCCCTTCTAGGAAGCAAACAATTGATGAGGACCCCTTGCCGAAACGAAGGGGCAAAGAGGTAGCTGCTGTCATTACATATTCCGAGGATTTACTCGATGATGATGAATTGTGCCACCCATGGAGGAATGACCCGAAGCCACCGGAAGCTATGTGGGAACCCTGCGGAAACATGGAGAAGGCATACTGGTGCAAATATTCGAAGCCTTCAAGTTATAACACGCCATGGCCGCTCGCTGATGGATGGGATGACGACTCAAGTAATCAGATGTTTGTTCAAGACATGCCGGAAGATTGCTACTCGGGGGCTTCATTGGGACAGCAGGAAATAGCTGCCGTAACATTTCACAATGTTACGGAGGCTGAAGCAAGCGTGTTGGGACGTTACCTAAGTCTGAAACAGGGACCCACAACTTCACAGGCCCTCCAAAGGAACCCAAAGTTCAAGTCACTCTTTGACCAACTTGGCTTTGGGCCTCAAGCAAGAGAAGCAGCTGCTGTAGCTCTCATGAGCATCTCTGCGGCATCTGACCCTCATTGCTTCACTGTTCAATCACAAAGTTCATTTTTGGGAAATGACAATGCTATCATCTTCACAGACGAGGATATGGAAGTTCCTTACCCAGACCACAGGAGGCCGCTTTATTTGGAGGGGCAGATCAACGACGTGTTTATAAGGAGAGCCTTGGTAGACACAGGTTCCTCTGTCAATATTTTACCCCTATCTGTGCTTACAGCAGCTGGCATTCCGCTATCTAAGATCGTGCAATCTCAAACAAGCATCAGCGGTTTCGGGAATAAAAGCGAAGTCACGGTCGGGTACATGCAAGTAAATCTGAAGGTGGGACCGATTCGAGCATTTACTAAATTTTATGTTGTGGACGTGGATGTGGCTTACCATGCTTTGCTTGGAAGGCCTTGGCTCAACAAGCATAAGCTTGTGGTCTCTACTTATCACCAATGTGTGAAGGGGAGAATTGGGTTGAGACCAGTACGCATACCCGGAAATCAAGCACCATTCAATAAAGATGAGGCTCACTACTCCGAGGCAGAGTTTTATACCGAATGCACAGGTGCTGGAAGCAACCCATCAAAGAATTTCGGGACCTACCTTCCTTCGTGGACTGAGATTCGTGATTTAAGCAATGAAGAGCTTATCGCCATTATTGACCGAGAAAAAAAGAAGCATCCGGAAGCTAATAATCATGTCCGCCACCATCCCCAATGCACAAAAGTGACGCTGCCAGATGGGCGCACCGTATATCGCTTATGACGGGATTGGGGGCTTAACCGTATTCTACGGGAAAGCCCCGAGTACGGAGGAGAAGCAATGCAAGCAAACAGCCAGGAAAATCGAGAAGACCAGGCGCCCCAGCCTTGTACTTTCCAGGAGCCAATGATAGCACCTAAGCACTTACAGGACGGATCAACAGCGGTAGCTGAGCAGCTGGAGACAATTGATTTAAGTGATGGTTCCCTTGCCCCGAGACCCATCTCCATCAGCATCCATTTGACAAACGAAGAGAAGAAGGCTTTGGTATCGTTGTTGAAGGAATTTCGGGATGTGTTTGCTTGGAGCTACGAGGAAATGCCCGGCTTAAATCCAAGCTTGGTAAGTCATACTTTGAATATTGAGCTTGGTACAAGACCTGTTGTGCAGCCGAGGAGAAACTTTCATCCTGAGATTGAAAAGCAAATTAAGGTGGAAATTGAGAAGCTGTTAGCTGCCGGATTCATCAAGCCAATCAAGCATCCAACGTGGCTAGCAAATATTGTCCCTGTGAAAAAGAAGACCGGAGTAATTCGAATATGTACGGACTACCGAGACCTCAACCGAGCTTGTCCAAAAGATGAATTTCCGCTGCCCAACATGGATATCTTGATCGATTCGACCTCGGGTCAAGGCATGCTGTCATTCATGGATGGGTTTAGTGGCTACAATCAGATCAAAATGTCACCCAAAGATGCAGAGAAAACAGCCTTTCGAACGCCATATGGGAACTTTTATTACACAGTCATGCCGTTTGGCCTAAAAAATGCTGGCGCTACCTATCAAAGAGCCATGACAGCAGTGTTTCACGACATGATGGGGAAAGAAGTCGAAGATTATGTGGATGATCTTGTGGTGAAGTCCAAAACCAGAGAAGGCCATCAAGAAGTTTTGAGGAGGGTGCTGGAAAGATGCCGGCTGTACGGATTGAAGATGAATCCAAAGAAATGCGCATTCGGGGTGTCATCCGGTAAATTCTTGGGATTCCAAGTACACCAGCGTGGCATAGATGTGGATCCCGAGAAGACTAGAGCCATAAATTCTCTTGTGCCACCTAGAAATTCAAAAGAATTAAAAAGCTTCATGGGAAGATTATCGTATATTCGACGCTTCATTCCGGGCCTCGCTGCCACTATGAGTGTTTTTACTCCCTTGCTCAAAAAGGGTAAGCCATACAAATGGAGCAGGAAGTGTCAAGAGGCCTATGAGCAAGTGCAGCAAATAATCACTAAGCTGCCCACCATGAGAGCTCCTATTCCGGGACTCCCACTCAAACTTTACTTGGCCGCAACAAATACAGCAGTAGGGGCCTTGCTTGCTCAAGATGGTCACAGTGGAGAGGAAAGTCCTATTTATTATGTGAGCAGGCAACTAAGAGGAGCTGAAGCAAAATACCCGAAGACGGAACTCTTGTGCCTTGCTCTTGTCTATGCTGCACAACGCTTGCGACATTACTTCCTTGCTCACAAATTACAGCTCATGGTGAAATCTGACCCCGTGAGATATTTGCTCACGAGGCCGGTATTATCCGGACGTCTTGCGCGTTGGTTGTTACAGTTGTCCGAATTCGATATCACATGCACCACTCCTAAGGCAATCAAGGGACAAGCCGTGATTGACATGCTGGCTTTATTTCCTGAAGTCGAAGAATCAACTGCCTCTCAGGAAGTTCCGGGGGAACTGCCGGAAATGATTGCTGTCGTCACGGAAGCAGAACCATGGACCCTTTATTTTGATGGGTCCTCCACAATGAAGGGTGGAGGAGCAGGTGTAGTGCTCATTAATCCTGAAGGGCAAGCTACAGCCCTCTCATTCAAGCTGAATTTTCCCTGCACAAATAATATGGCGGAGTATGAAGCTTTTATCATGGGAATGTCCACAGCGAGGGAGATGGGTGTAGAGAAAATTAAAGTTATCGGAGACTCGAATCTGGTGCTGAGTCAATTGCAAGGGAATTTTGCCGTGAAGGAATCAACATTGGCGCCATATCGTACAGTTGCTGAGAGGCTTGTTCAGTCTTTCAAACAAGTAGTGTTGGAACATATTCCGGGGGTTACCAATAGGTACGCTGACGCATTGGCTACTTTGGGGTCAAAGCTCTCATTTGTTGAGGGACAACCCAGCATTACTGTGATCAAGAAGGATATGCCAGTGATAGAAGTAATGGTTGAAGTGGAGCAGCTAGAGGAGAATGACTGGAGAAGGTCTGTAAAAGAAAAAATAGGTAAGGGAAGTGATATCAAGGAGTTAAAAGATTATGTGATCATCTTTGAGGAGCTGTACAGGCGCCTTCCAGGAGGTATTTTGACCCGCTGCATAGGGACAACAGAGGCACGAGTGAAGCTCCAAGAAGTGCATGAGGCCACTTGCAATTTGGAACCAATAATCAGCTTGTATCGACGTTTGCAACGCAAGGGTTATTACTGGCCAGAGATGAGAAAACAAGCAGCTGAAACACAAGCTAATTGTCCCAAGTGTGCAACGATGCCCTCCACCGAAGAATCATTCACCATCTCGTTTACGGAGGATTGGAGGGCTCCGTACTTGGCATCCTTCATCAATGGAGTCCTGCCAACCAATCCTAAGCATGCTCGCAAGCTCAAAAGGACAATGAGAAGATATTTCATAGATGGGTCGACCCTCTACCGTAAAGGATTTAATGGTGAGCCGTTAAAATGCTTGGGAGAATCAGAGGCACAGCAAGTTATGCAAGAAATTCATGCTGGAGAATGTGGTGAGCATCAAGGAATGAAGAAGCTTTACCGGCAGCTATTGAGTATTGGGTATTATTGGCCTACAATGAAGAACGACGCATACAATTTTGTGAAGAAATGCCACACATGCCAAGTTCATGCCAATTTAAGTCACAAGCCGCCCACGCTGCTGCAGGACATGCGTACTCCTTGGCCCTTTCACACTTGGGGGCTTGACTTGATCGGCACTATTCACCCACCGTCCGACGGCTACATATGGATCCTCACAGCCACTGAGTATTTCACAAAGTGGGTTGAGGCAGTCCCTCTTCGAAAGGCCACGGGAGCTGCCATTGCAAATTTTATCCGTGAATATATTGTATGCAGATTTGGGATCCCGTATAAAATTGTCACCGACAATGGCACCCCGTTTGTCAATAAGCAAGTAAGTTCTACGCTTAGTGGATATGGTGTCAAGCATCGACGCTCCACGCCCTATTACCCACAAGGAAATGGTCAAGCGGAAGCCACGAATAAAACTTTGTTGAGAATCCTAAGCAAAATGGTGCATGAGTACGAAGGAGGCTGGAGTGTTCACCTGCCGGATGCCTTATGGGCTTACCGCACCTCTCCAAGAAGCGCCACAGGCTTTTCACCCTATTCACTTGTCTATGGGTCCGACGTTGTATCACCTGTTGAAATTACCATTCCCACCGCTAGAGTATCGGCCGTTAATGATCTCGAGTGGAATGCAGTGGCATGCTCAGATTGGCGCCTGCTGGACCTTGAAGCCCTGGATGAAAAAAGAGCTGAAGCAGAGAGGAGGACATCACTCTATCACGAAACTGTAACTCGAGCCTATAACAGGACAGTCAAGCCTCGTGCCTTCAAAGAGGGAGACCTCGTGCTAAAAGTTGTGGAGCATGTAAGAAGACAGATATCGGGACCTTCCAAGTTTGCCCCACAATGGGAAGGCCCGTTTGCAGTCAAGGAAGTTTACAGCAGCGGCTATTATCGCTTGGTCTCTGTCAAAGAAGGCACGCTAACGGATCTCATTAATGGAAAGTGGCTCAAGCTTTACTACTGCTAAGTTAATTTCATTCCCAGCACCTTTTACTATCGTTGTTTTTTTTAAAAAAAGAAAAAAGAAAAAAAAAAGATGAATTCCTTCTGTCTTACTTTCATTTTTTGAAAAGACACTTTTGTATGATGCACCATCATGGTAGCAGGGGTTTTGCGATGAGAATGAAGGAATATTTTGAAAAAAAGAGGTTTTATCTTAAAGTTCCATCATTACTTACAAAAAAAAGAGAAGGGGGCATGCACTTAGCAGTAGAACACGCCGAACAAAGCCACTTGAATGGGGTCCTGAATTGTCAACAATTACCATGCCTAAACAGAAAAGAATAATACAAGGAAGACGAAGTCAAGCTATTACAAAAAAAAAAAAACAAAACACATGCAATCCTGAGGTGCTGGAACAACGTGATACGCATAACACTTGGGAGTTTTATAAAATCATGCACATGCTAGCCCGACTCTTTTCGTGAAAGGCAAGAAGTTGCTATTCAAGCTTAGAGGCTAGATAAACCATGCAAAGGAAACTTTAGAAAGTCGGCTCCTGTCAAAATTTTGGCAGCATATACTTTGTTTTCAAAAGATACCCAACCTGTCAGAAAATCTCAAGCAAACTCGCAGAGGCAATTTATGTTTAATCAAGCAATATATATAAAGCATGCAGGTTACAATGTGTCTCAAAGCATCCAGAAAATAATACAAGCTTTAGCGGTTCAATATTACATCATAAGGTCATAGTCGCTGGAATATTCGAAAGAAAATACACAGTTATGGCAAAATGAAATAAAACTGCACGTGCTGGAAAGGGGTATGTCCCGTGGTCTCAAGAAAGTGTGCGCTGAGATGATGGAGCACCAAGCCAAGAAAGGACGACCTGCAAAAAGGAAGAGAACATGTCAAGACCGAGTAATGTTGGAAGGAGAAGATCGATGAACAAACAAATTGAAAAAGAAAAAATTATATATATATATATTCACCTTAAAAGCTATGGAGAATGCCTGAAGAGAACAGAAGAGGCTCTAGAAGATGATCTAGCTGCTGCCTCTGTCACGCACTCAGCGTTGTCAGCAGAAATACCCTTGGCGAGAAGAAGGGCGTGCATTTCCCGACGCTGGTCCTCCAGTTCCTGCTGCTTAATATTCAAGGCAATGGCAGCAGCTGTTACCTCATCAGAACCACGCGATGATTTCATGCTATGAATGGCCCGCGCTCCAAAGACGGCACGTGCCAAGCTCTTCACAAGGTCAAGAAGGAAATCCACATGAAAGCCTAGAACTATGGCCTCACATATCGCGTCCCGCCAACAAAGCAGTCTGTGATCAGTGATATCAAGTAGCTGCATGGTGTCCATCCCGTGAAGCACTAAGCCAAGGGCTCGGAAGGCAGTGCACCTTGAGAAGGAGGAGGTGACACCGGTAACTTCCATCAAATTCCCATACTTATCCATGAACTTCTTCAAGGCCTCAACCGTCTCTGGATACACAAGGGCACCTTGGAATGTCGCATAACCGTTGAATCTGTGGCAAAGCGGAAAGAGCTCGTCAATGGACCTAAGAATGGTGACCCCGCCATCGAAGAAAGCTTTGAAGGCCGTAAACGAATTTTCCCAGTCTTGCCAAGACATGTCCTTTTCAGATAAATACCCCACATTGATGGAAGTATTGCCACCTCTATGGCTGTCATCAATGGTCTTCCCAGGAGGCAATGCTGCCGGAGGCTGTGAAGAGGTGCCAGCAGCCACATCAGGTATGCCCAAGCGAGAAGGAGTGAGAGGTGATGCTGCCGGAAGCTGTGAAGAGGTGCCAGCAGTCATATCAGGTATGCCCAAGCGAGAAGGAGTGAGAGGTGATGCTGCCGGAAGCTGTGAAGAGGTGCCGGCTGTCGTATCAGGTTTACCCAGGCAGGAAGAAGTGAGAGGCAATGCCGCTAAAAGCCATGAAGAGGTATCGGTAGCTGTGTCGGGCGTTCTTAAGGAAGAATGAGCGGACGGCTGCGCTGCTGGAAGATGTAGAGTGGTGATGGCAGCAGTCCTAGGTGCCCCAAGGGAGTGAGTAGGAAGTGTAGCCCCTGCGTCTGGTGGGACACTCTCAATCTAAAAAAAAAAAAAAGAATATGCGTGAAGGAAAATAAACAGAATAATTAAAGGCACAAGAAAGGAAGAGCAAAACTAGAACATGGAGGAGAATGAACCGACAACAAATACCTCGTCGACAGCTTGCGTGGTGTTGATAGGAGCAGCAGGAAAATCAAGGATAGCCTCTGGTGGACGATCTGCAGTATTTTCAATAATGGGCACAACCTGCACGAAAGTAGCAAGGCAAGAATTGTGAGATGCAATGGCAAGCCTACAACATATCTACACCAAATAAAACAAGCAAAGTAATGATTCAGTACCAATTCAACATCAACACGCTGCACATAATCGTTAGCAAATCCTGGATGAATATCTGGATCAGCTGACTCTTCCGAACAGGTGGCGGGACCTGCGACGTACCTTCGCCACGGTTGTGGTGCTGATTTTCACCAAGGTCCTCGTCTTGGCTGCTGCTCTCTAGCTCGCAGCTGCCGCTCTTTCGCTCGCAGGTGGCAGTTTCGAGCTCCACAATGTCATCTTTATCACTTTTGTCATCATCAACTGTTACCACTACCTTGGGTCCCGAGTCTTCACCCTTGTTCTTGCGGGTATTAGCGAATCTCGATTGGAGAATACGCATACTTCGGCGCTTCGAGATTGTGGGAGCTTCTCTACCTTTGCCTTTGTTTTGGGAAGTCTCTGTAAGTAAAAAAAAAAAAAAAAACAAAAAAAAATGAATGATGATAAAATACATACAGCAAGAAGGAACAAAGGAATAGCAGGACTTACGGCTAGGAGAGGCAGTTTCTGGCACTGTGTGTTGGCTGCTGCCGGAAGCTGCAAGTTGCTGCCGTGGTGAAGACTTCGGGAGGGCACCCTTTTTTGAGCTAGGGGGGCCACTTGCTGCTACTTTGGGAATGAACTTTTTAGGTTCACTAACAGCTCGCTTCTTCCTTTCAACGCTGCTGCTTTCCTCTCGTTGTCGCTTCACGCGAGTGGTACTTCTTCCGGCGCTATGAGAGACCGGCCTCTCCAATTTCTGCCTCGGCCTAGAAAAGTCACCAACAATTGCTCCGCTTTTTGAAATGAAGGGCAGATTTCGCTTCTCACTTAGGGAGATGGCCTTCTCTTCCGACACCAGGCGAGCATGGTAAATGACGGTAGGAATCAACCTGTCACAATGAGCAGCATGAAATCGGCTAAACGAGGCAAAGCAGCGATTCCAATAACTTTGGTAGGCCTTGGAGAGACCACCGACACGCTGCCGATTAGCCAAAGCAAGGGCAAGAGGTTTGCCATCTCCCGGCACCCTGTCCTCGGTCCAAAAAACTCTATGTAGTAGCGAAGGATCTCCATGGCTGGGGCTGGAAGGTGCGCCCTGGTCAAATCCGAGCTGCCGTCTGACCCGATAAGGGGAATAATGTACAGAAATCTCCAAGTGGTCGTCACCAAGTGTGGGCAAAGGGAGGTATGCAGCACTTAACAGCGCCTCTCTGCGTAGTCGACAACCTTGCACCGGTACTGCCAGGGCCTCTACCAAAGCATCAGAATCGGCGTAGAGAGGTACATTGCTAAATCCCTCTGATAAGGCACAGAAAGGGCGAAAGTTGAATTTCTCAACATCATCCAGCAACTCTAGAAAATTTTGGCCCTTCCTTTGCATTCGACGGGACCATCTGCAGACCAACGGAAGACTATCTGGCACATAGGAACCTTCGCTGGAACCAACAAGTGACTTAGCCTTCGGGTAAGGAAGTGGGGACACCTCTATCCCTTTGAAGCGCTCCCATAAGAAGATCTGCAGAAAGCTGGAATTCACAAAGGTCTCCACAGCCATAGTTCCTGCCGCCCCTTTCTCAAGAAATTGGATCTGGTCCAGCAAGCGATATAAATGCCCTAAAAACATAGGGGCTAGGGGGAGCATGCTGCCCCGTGCTATCGCCAAGGCCAATGGAAACACCCTCTCATGTAAGCAGTCTTGGGAGAAATCACAAAAGAGGAATCTCCCGAGCCATAATGATATGAAGGCAGCAAGATGACATGGCTTGTTTCGGTTCCCATCCCCAAAAAACTGAATCCAGTTGCTGAATCTCAGAGAGGTGCTGGGAGAAGTCGGTGCACCTTTCCGTAAGACCGCAAGCTTTAGTTCTTCTTCAAGAGTTAGCGCAATATGAAAAGGATCGACGCTGCCGCAAAGGGGGAGATGAAATATATTGGCTACATCCTCAAGGGTGGGAGTGAACTCTCCCCATGAACAAATAAAGGTGTGTGTCTCAACGCTCCATCGCCTGACCACATGCCGGAGCATCTTGGCTTCAATATGGATGTCGCAAGCTTTAGAAATGAAGATGGCATCCAGCACCCCTGCCCGACGTAGAATGTCACAAGTGGACGGATTTCTCAGCTCATGGTCAACCCATTCTGACCAACCCTTGCTGATGCTGCATGGATACTGAAAGAACAAGGGGACTGCCGGAAATAGACCTTTTTCTATGCAGCACCTGGATATGGATGCGGGATCAATTACGGGAGTCGCTTCTGGCGCTAGCTCTCCGTCAATAATTATGTCTTCATCTGCACCTTAAGTAAAGGAGGAGGCCTCCCTCTCTGTAATCTGTCCTCCACGGAATAAAGGTGATCCCTAATGATGGGTGACGGATCAGCGGATGACATGGCAACCGTTGGCAAGACGGTAAATATCTGCACACAAGAAGGTGGAAAGAACGCGAGATAAAATTAGCATATGCAAGATATATATCGAGCCCGTTCGGTTGAACTCATCCAAGCAAACATGCAATTCGAAAGTCCAAAAGCAAAAGTTTCAAGCAAGTCTCCTCTCGAAGTATGAAATTTGCAGGCAATATAAAGGCACGCGTTCTATCTTCATTTCTCTTTGCAAGAGTAAACCTAGGCCAAGCATCAGTCTACATCTATCCTAAAATGCCCAAGTTAACAGATTTGTTTACCAAAGGGATATATTAGAGTCACGAATAAAGAGTTGAGGCACTCGAGGTTCCGGCAGCAGAGAGGTTAGAATTTCCAGCACCTATCTTCGATTATGCCAGATGAGTCAATACCTGCACAGAATAAAGAATGGAGAACAGGGGAACATTATGCGAAGAACAGTCTTTTTTATGAAACACAGAAGAAGCCAAAACAAAATAGGGGCAAGAAAAAGAGGAAGAAGGGGAAACTCGTACCGCCAGTTGATACCCTTTTTCCAGCAGCCGAAAGGGGAAAACAAAACGAGGAAAGAAGGAACTCAGAGAATAGCACAAGCCCCTTTTTGCAAATACCCACTCCGTAAGCACTCTCGTTGCAATAGTAACGAAATGGGTGAAAGAGGGTTTGGTCCTTGGCTGCCAAAACAGAAAGCAACACCCATGGGTATGAGGGACCCAACAAATTCTCCAACAAATTTAAGAGAAAACAAGAGAGAAGTGTACCCCGTGGGATTTGCCAAGCGATGATCTTGAACGTACCAAGGAGAGAAGAAGGATCGGGGTTTTGGAAGAGAAACCCACACGAAGAAGAACCCTTCCAGCGACAGCAAACGGCCTCCCTTTGAACGGAGGCGGAACGATGGAGCTGAGGCTCGCTTGGGTCTCTTTCCCAGCGGCTGGAAGCAGGTGATTTTTTGCCCGATTTCACTCTCTCACTTGGTCTGAGTTTGTGGGAGGATGAAAGGGAACGAAGAGAGAAGGGTTGGAGAGGAGTTTTGGGTCTGGTACGAGAAAAGAGAAGGAAAGGGCAAAGAAAAGAAAAGAAAAAAAGAAAAAAATATAAAGAAGAGAGCAGAAGGCGGTTGGCATTGGAAAACCGCAAGTAACTGATGGGACCAATCATGACGCGCCGTCATTTTGCACGCGGGAAGAAGAGAAGTTCTCCAAAATACAAATCTGATTTTTTTTTTGTGTTGGGTTTTAATTATTCGGCCCATTACCGCACCTGCCCATGGCCCTTATAATTAAGGGGGCTAATGTTGAGACCCAAAAAAATTCATGATTGGGCCCAAATAAATTACCAGCCCGAAACGCCATTTTATTAAGAAAAGGCACAAAAAGGAGGTACTCGAAAACTTGCCACATGCGAATTGAAATTCATGCGCCATGCTAATTCACCATGCCAGCTCTACGAGCCCATGCCAAAATTAAACATCAAGGATAACAAAAAATTAAAGCACGCCAAGCGACATGCCATGCCAAGCATGAAATCGTTGTTTCACACCCAAACACACTACAAGCCTAAGTGGGCCCAAGCCACTCAAAATGCCCGGGGCTTGCTTGAATGGCTTGTGGTATGGATGGTAATAGGTCGTCATGAGGCCCGTTGATGGGACGAGAAATGGAGGTTCCGGGTTGCTTGGGAGCCTCGGGACCCAAGCCCATTTCTTAGCCCCAAATATATGGGTGAGCAAAGAGGAAAAATAACCCAACCAAAATTAGCCCAGTCAAAGGATAGCCCAACCAAAAGCCCAATGTTTAAATAGCCCACTTATTTAATAAAGTACCTTAGCCCAAACAAAATTCCACAACAAGCCACAAAAGCCTCAGCCCTTTGCTAGAAAAGAGGAAGCCACGTAGAAGAGGTCTGGAGGTTCACTGAACAGAGCCGCTGGAAAGTGCCAGCACATGGGAATGGATCAAGTCCCAAAACAAAACACTAGAGAGACCAAGGGATATTAGCATGTAAGTTGTCAGGAAGAGGAGTACCCTTTCAAACCAGTATATACACCCAGTCATTTTCCCTTATTGGTGCTGGCCCAGGAAGGAGAAGGGAAAGAAGAAGAAAAATAGCCAAGAGTGGAGCTTCCTACTGAAGCAGCCGCGGGAAAAGGGGTCTTGAGCTCCAAAACTCCTGATTTTGTGCAAATAGATAAGGGGAAATCTCACCCAAATAGGAAAGTCAAGAGAAGAGAGGAAAAAGAATGGAAAGATTTGCCAAGATTGGGAAGAAACCATTAGGGTTTCTTGGGAAAGGGTAGTTTCCCGCAGCTATAAAAGGAGGTCCCCTCCACCCAGCAAAAACCAACCCAGGCTGAGAGAGCAAGCTTCCTCTCTTACTAGCAAAATCTAGTAACCTTGTTCACCTCTTCTTCTTCATTCTGCTCTGCTTGGCAGATTATTTTCAAGCTGCCGGAAGAAGCGATGTTCATCTTTTACCTCCTTCCAGCCAAGATCACCATGCAAATCTGGTTTCCCTCAGTTTAAACACTCACACTTCTCCTTAAGAAGCCTTATTTTCCCCTTTTGATGCTCAACTCATGCTGACCCTGCTCCCATACCACAAGCTCTTCATGCTAAGCCAAAATCTTATCTGAAAGCAAGCACAAAACACCTGTAAGCAGCCCTCATTTTCATTGGTGAAGGTAACCAGAACACTTCCTAAGGTTTTGCTCCCCTTTCGAAGTGCTTTTGGGGCTTGATTTTCGAACTCAAGCACAGGGGGCAATTTCAGTAATTTCCCTTTTCTGGCAGCCTAGCCCATTTACAGCTGCTGGAAGAAAAAGACCCCCACAGCATTCAGAATTTGTCTACGTTGTCTTTACAAAAGTTGTTCGTCTCGTCCTCCTCTTCGAAACGCACTAAAGATTTGATCTTGAAACCCCAAGATTAAGCCGAATGTTACTGCTGAAATTCCTAGATTTTTGTCCACTTTCACCGGAATTTTTGAGGGCTAGATTGGCGGTTTCCGGCCACCAACAGCCGAGGTCTCTTCATTAAAGTTGTTCTCCTTCCTCTCCTATATGGTTTCGCTCCAAGACCCGATGCAATCCATTGCATAAGAGCTACAATCAACGACGACAAAGTCCTAGATTTTCGGGCGAGAAAACCCAATGTTCGAGGTTGTTAATGGTCCAATTAGACTTCACCTTAAGTTATAAAGTTATTACCCCTGTCATGTTGTTCTTTTAATATAAGTACTGACCAGCGGTTTGAAGTTTTCCAATTTTCGAAATTTACTCAAGACACCACCAACGACAACAGCACCGAGTGTCAGTGATCTGTTTTAAAGTTCAGTATTGGGACAAGTTGGTAATCTATACATTGTGTTCTCTCAAATAGGTACTTAGGCTACACGTGCCCCATAGGAACGACCTTTTCAGGATTGATCAATGTTGGACTTTTCGTGAATGGACATTTTTTTCAAATGAGCCTAATCTTTCAAATTACAACTTGCATGCATAATTATGAGATTTGGTAAACTCTTTATCATAATATTATTATGGTTTTCATAAAGGAATACGAGCTATATATATATATATATATATATATGGCTTGCACCACTATATGTCCCTCTCTTAGTTCGATATAGATACTTGGATACTTGGGACACACAGAAGGCTCCCAAAGGGGTGTTTCCGCAAGACACACATAAGGCTCCTTGGAGGGTGTGTCGAACCTATTTGGAAACTGATATTTGAGACACACGCAAGACTCCTTCGGGGGTTTGTCGGATTCCAGCATGTGTCCAGTAAAACAGTTCCCTTGTTGGACTTGGTTTTCCCCTGGTACATGTTTCTATGTGATTCCTATGGATATTATATATATATATATATGTATGTATGTATATATAAATGAAAGTATTCCATATTTGAGATTTGTTAGGCATGTGCATGGAGGGTACTCTGCATAAGTATGATGATTTATTTGGTTTTATATTGGGATGGATATCTATTTGATCATATGATGTATATGATGTTTTGCAATCGTACGCCTTGGGCAAGGTGTTTGTGGGAGAAAGTATTTGAAATGTGTCTTCCTTGGATTTGGATATAATATAGATTTTCAATTATAATACTTCAAGTATTGGAATATATTTATGCATAAAGGATTTAATTTCATGGTTGGCATTATTTTCTAAAACAGAAGGGGGTTAGTATGTCCATTATAACTTATTTCAAAACTTTGTTCTTTTCCGCTCATACTTTTTTACTTTGCTCCCCCCAGGCTGTAGCATGACGAGATCCATGATTTCATGTTGAGCTTTCCTTCCAGCGCACTCTATTTCCTTCTGTAAGACTTCTTGATTGTAGTTCGTGGAACTACCTTTTGTTGTAACTTAAAACTACTTACTGAGTATGCCCTAGTATTCCCTTTGTTAGAGTTGGATTTATGGCCTAAGGCCTCTTGAACAGTGTCAACTTGTGTGACTTAACTTGTGCCAGCATGAAGTTGGGATTTTCTGTTATTACTTGGTTTTACACGCAGTGACTCTTTGGGAAGTGTTCTTTTACAGGGAAGACTCTGCCGATTTTTTGGTAGAAGTCTTTGCGTTTCTTGGGAAAGAAAGGCAGTCTAGTAAAATGGGTCAGCACCTGCCAGGTGTCCGACAAACACAAGGTTTGCCACAAGTTCTGAGGCAGAATCCGAGTAGATCCTGTCAACTTAGTATCAAAGCATTAGGTTAACTACTTGTAGACTTCGCACCTTGTGTGCCTAGTTGAATCTGACGACTTTCTGTCTTTCCTTTTAACGTCACGCGTCCTAAACGTGGTAGACCGAGGACTCGTAGCCAAAGGGCTGAGGAGCCCAATCCACCACCACCACCTCAGCCACAACCCATGATGCCAGCTCAACCACCACTTCCACATGTTGTTGAGGGCGCATGTAAGAATAAGCTTAGAGCACTACCACTGAGGCAAGAGCGTAAACTACTTGAGATTCTTGATTAGTTGACACGAACAGTTGTTACAGTGTCACAAGGTAGGGGCCAGAGTGATACTTCTGACATCGAAAAAGCCAAGAAATTAGGAGCTCTTATCTATTCAGGAAGTGCGAAACTGGCAGAGGACAAATATTGGTTCATTAAGTTGGAAAGAGTGTTTTGAGGTTATGAGGTGCCTCACTGAGGATCGAGTTCGATTGGCTACTTTCCTCTTAAAGGCGAATGCTTTTTATTAGTGAGAGACTGTTCGACAAGATTACCATGATCCTATTGCCATTCTTTGGGCAGAGTTTGAGCAGATCTTGTATGATCAGTTATACCCTCATTCTTATCAGGATACTAAGCAGGCCGAATTTCTAAGGTTGAATCAAGACTCAATGACTATGTTGGAGTATGAGCACAAGTTTAATGAAAAAAAGGGCAAATGGTTCAAACCGTCCTGATCTCTTGGATTATAGGGGTCCAAGAGATTTGTGGTCACTCACCATTAGATATAAATTCAATGGTTCACTCACTCTTGCACTCCTTTTAAAAAACTTTTTTGAACCATTGAATTTACATCCAACGGTAGGTGACCACAAATCTATTGGACTCCTGTGGTCCAAGAGATCGAGACTGATGGTTCGATTGAGGATTATGGAAAGAGATTCAGACAGTTGTGACTGCAGTTACTTACCCTTCAATAAGAGCCTTGGCCCAAGCAGCCGATCGAGTGGCGAAGACACTAAGTGCACCCGGTGCGGAGAGACGACGATGGGATAAGACGAGCTATGGCAGACAATTCCAGGTCTATTAAAGAGATATGGTTTTAGTTCTGGTTCTTGAGCTAGTGTTTGGTTAAGGGAATTCGGATTAGGTTCTGGAATTCTATAATTGTTTATTTTCTACTGATGGTGGAAATATGCACTACTACATTTTACAACTTGCGCAACCAAGTTAAATTTAGTCGTACAAATTCAAGTGCGACAAAAAATTCGTCGTGCAAAGAGCGTGAAGAAAGACTTTGCGCAACCAATTTTTTCATTCGTCGGGCAAAACTGTGCGACGGTTATCCTTCGTTGCACAAAAGCTTCAGGGACGACACAACTGTTCGTCACACAAACTTACGCGCGACGAAAGAAGGTTCGTCGCGACAACAACGCACGATGGATAATATTCATCGCGCGATTCGTGTCGTAGACATTTGCAGCGCCAAGAGCTCTTTGTCACACAATTCGTGTCTACAACATTTGTGCAATGAAACTACCGTTGTCGCGCATATATTTTTTGCGCAACAAAAGACTTCGTCGCGCAAGAATAACTTATATGTGTTTAAAAAAAATTACAAATTTTATTTGTAAAATGTGAATTTGCGCGAAAGGTTTCGTCGCGCCAAATTAATATATATATTATTTAATTTTAATATTACGTTTGTTTTTTTTATTTTGTAAAAAAATAAATTTGGTTTTTTTTTTTGAGTAATAAAATGAAATTGCAATAAAAAAATGAATTGCAAAGAACACATTTATTATATAAAATAAAATAAATGTATACTACAAGAGAAATATTTAAAAAATAATTACGAAAATAAAAAACTAATCAAATAATGATCTAAAATCTACATTGTCGTCTGGCACATGCGGCTCGGAGGTCTGGGGGTCTACGGGGGCCGTCGTTCTGGTAGGGATGCTCGGGGTGGACGGACTCAGAGGTCGGCGCATCAAAATGTGGGACTGGAATGCCGGACTGTGCGAGGGACTGCAGAATGACCGACATCTGACTCTGAAGAGTGGCCACGTGTGCTGTCAAAGCAGTCACCTGACTGTTTGACTGCGCTGATGAACGGGGTCTGGGTTCCCTCCGCTTGGCATTCCCCATCCCTCGACAATATGTCCCTAGTCTCCTCCCTAGAGTCTGATCCAATGTCTCCATCAAGATCTGAAACCCAGCATCCTGTGGAGGATCCACAGACTTGATCGGAGTATCGGGAGAAAGTTGGGAGGAGGACTCCTGAAGAACCAACTGGCTCCTCTCCACCATCGTCGTCTATTTAGCATAACTTAAAATATAAATTAAAACATTTATATAATAACCTTTAAACTTGAATGCGTAACATAAGAATTAAAATTAAATAATACTTACATGAAGGGACTCGGTCAACTCATTCCCAGGTCGAACATAAACGTCGCCAAAGACATCGATCTCTGGGAATTTGGACCTCCCCTAAATTGAACAAGAGAAGAAAAATATTAGTACGAAAAAAATAAATTAAGAATAATGACATATTAAAAATTAAATAAAAATTATTTTATTATTACCTGTCGCCGTGCATCCATCCTATAAGAGAATGGCCTGCAACCTGAATGATGGAGAAGAGTCTTCTTCTTCCTATTGCCCTTATTGACTTTGGCTTTATTCTGTTATACAAAAAATAAAACGTATTAGTTGAAATTGAAATGAAATATAAAAAATTAAATAAACATTAGTAAGAAATATATGATAAATTTGAAATTCATATTACAAATTACCACAAAAGCGGGCACCAAAAAATGAGCGCAGAGCCACGCAAAACTATCCTCCCGTCTCTCAAGCTCCTTCGGGCAACCCTCCTGAAGAGCAACTTGCGAATCATCAAACGCCTCAAAATAATGGTGCAAGTCGCTCTTCCACTGTTTGTACCTCTCAGAGAAGAGTCTGTTGACGTACGCCAACGACACATTGTCGACGTCCTCCAAGTTGTAGTTCGTCTGCAATAAATTAATTACATACATTAAATAATAGAAATATAAAGTTTGAAAGAAAAAGAATTAAAAGGCCTACATACCGACAACTAGCCACGAATCTCCATCTTGATCTCGTCAGGCATGACATTCCAAGACTTCCATTTCATCGGGCAATGGCTCTGAACGACATGACCAATGTCGTGGGCCAAGGAGCTATACAACTCCGCCGTCGGTGCAGCCCAATGTCGCTCATCGTATCTGATGTTGATACGACTGTTGGTCACCCGGGTGACCTTCGCTGTCTTTAACTGCAGACACGGCCATCGGGTGTTCTTCTTGGCTGCAAAGAAAGATGACATTAACGTTAAATAAATAACAAATTTAACTATAAAATACACACACAAAAACAAAAACAAAAAATAAATAAATAAATAAATAAAAAGAACTGAAGTTGAAGGAAATCTATACCTGGCTGTGACCCCGACGCATCAGTCGATGTGGTGTCGGTGGTGCTGGCAGGCCGGTGGTGTCGGTGGCACTAACAGGCGTCTGGGACCCGCGGGACCAACTGCCAAGTGGTCCATCAGTACTAGCGCAGTGGCAGCAGATGTCGGCTGAGCCGGGGGCCCTGAACTTTGTGTAGTCGTCACTCCCCTACGACGTCTAATAAAGTCTGACATCTGCACAATTTCATTAATATAGATACAAATTAATAAAATATACGAATATTTGTAAGTACATACAATTTTATTAAGATTCTTGACATAGGGTTTGCGAGTTTGGAGTATCCGGGACTTCTATCCACGATCCGTTTAATCCTACACGATCCTAGAAATACAAGGTACAACATACGTGAGTTTGAGTTCGATCCAACAGTCCGAACAAACCCGGAAATTGCACAATATGCAAAATCCGTTCGAGACTCAAACGGTAACCAAATTCCAATCCGAAAAGACCTACGCGTTAGTGACAACTAGGGAATTGCACTGGGACCCAATGCACGACTGCTACAGTAGCCCACGCACCACCACACGCCCCGGCAGCGCGTGGGTGTCCAAAGCGATACCAATCGCTGGAAAATTCTAAAAACTAAGGGCCAAGGTTCCTACCCTAGGTTGAAAACATCAATTGGAGCCACTATTGTTCTCGGACCTACCTCGAAAAATGGCCGGAAGTGGCCAGAATTTAAATTCAAAAACCGGCCGAAACTTAGGGTTTAAAATCGATTGCCCTATTGCGACAATTAATTAAATCCTACCAAACCATCAGCTAAAGCATCAAAAATAGTCAAGAAACCACACCTCAGCTGTCGAATTTGGTCGCCGGAGGAGAGAGAACTAGGCCGGCGAAGATTCGGTGAAAACTGAGCAAATTCCGATGGCAGGCTCGACGGTGATGGCGGGGAAGCTCTGGGGTTCGAAGGTTGTGGCGTCGCGGTCCAAATTCTGGTGGGGGAGGGGGCTGAGGTAACGAGAGAGAGAGAGAGAGAGAGAGAGAGAGAGAGAGAGAGAGAGAGAGAGAGAGAGAGAGAGAGAGAGAGAGAGTTAGGGCAAAAAATCAGAAAATGGGGAAGAATGAGGTAATCGCGTCGCTTTTGAAATTTTATTCGATTTTGAGCGACGAATAACTAAAAGCGTCACACAAAATATTTTAAATGATTCTTGCGCGACGAAAGAGATTTTATTTCCGTCGCGCAATGTTGTGAGTCCGCCAAAATTTGGAATCAGGGTAGGGTTGTGCGATTTTGCGCGACGCGTAGTTATATGTTTCGTCGCGCAAGGTTGTCATTCCGCCAAAATTTTGGGATTTAGGGTTTAGCGGGAGAGAGAAAGTGAAAACTTTGCCCGACGAATATGGAGCAGCGTCTCGCAAAGTTGTCAGTTGTTCACTTTGCGCGACGCAGAAAACTCTATCCGTCGCGCAAGGTTGTAATTCTGCCAAAATTTGGGGTTTAGGGTTTATTGGGGGAGAGAGAGAAGGTGAAAAGTCTGCCGAGATTGCACGATGAGGAAGTCCCCTTTCGTCGGGCAAGCTTTTGATTGCCAAAAATTTGGGCCAAGTGTTCAGGGGGAAGAGTGGTAGATCTGAATGAGATTGCGCGACGAAGATTTACACATTCGTCGCGCAAGCCTACTTTCTATGCACTTCGCGCGACTGAGAAGTACAATTTTCGTTGCGCAAGATTTACACTCGCTAAAAATTTGGACCAAGTGTTCAAGGGGGGACAGAGTGAAAGGTATGACTGAGATTGCGCGACAACAAAGCAATAATTTCGTTGCGCAAGACTGTTTTCTACACACTTTGCGCGACGAATTAACCTTATTCGTCGCGCAAACCCTAAACCCTAAACCCGAAACTAGTTTCAATGATCCAACCGGCAAACTTGTTTTTTTATACTTCGAGATCGTATATGCCGAAAATCGGAAAAAACAAACTTTAAGAGATCAAGTGACGGAACAAAACTTTTCGACGGTTCTAAATGAAAAGTCATGATTTAACGATTATTTTAATTCCGATTTTGATGATTTTTTACAGCTACATTTCTTGACCCTATATGAATACAATGACTGAATTTGATCTTCAATTTAAGATGTTTACACTAGGGGATACCACATAATCTTATGTTATATTTAACGAAAGTATAAATAAACTCTTCATTGTTGGTGAATATATGGTTTTGATGACATACGCATTCTACCAAACTAGTTTCAGTAATCTAGCCGTCAAACTTGTTTGTTTATACTTCGAGATCATAGACCCCAAAAATCGGAAAAAAAAAAACATTCAGAGATCAAGTAACGGGACAAAACTTTTCGACGATTATAAATGAAAAGTCATGATTTAAATGTTATTTTAACTCCGATTTTGATAATTTTTTACAGCTACACTCATTGGCCCTATATGAATACAATGAACAAATTCGATCGTCAATTTCAAATATATATGAGTATATATATTATATTATAAAATAATATATATTTGCGCGATGAGAGGTATCCTGTCGTCGTGCAAAATTTCATCACGCGACGGATGTTAGGTTGTCGTGCAATGTTTTAACTTTTCGCGACGAGTGGATTGTGGGTCGTGCAAACTATGGGCAACGAGGAGTGATTTGTCGCACAAGGATTTGGCGCCATTTAGTTATTTAGGTCAAATTGTGTATCATTTTCATTTTTTAAAAATGTTTTGTGTCAATAATTTTCAAACTTTGTATCAAAAGGGTTTGGATATATTTATTTATCAATGTTTTATAACAATTTTTTTTTTTCATTTTTCATTTTCTTGTATATGTCAATTTATTTAATAATATCTCACGCGGTTGTTGTTGCGTTGACCTAACTCGCTTGTTCTTTTTCTTTTATAAAGTGAAGTGATAAACTTTCATAAACTCATGAAAAGTCAATAAAAGTTAGAATTGGATACAACCCCCTTAGGTTAGATTGTTTATCATTTTCATTTTTTAAAAGTGTTTTGTCAAAATAAATTAAAAAATTATTATTAAAAGGATTTGGATATATTGATTTACTAATGTTTTATAACTAAATTTATTTTAATAATGTTTCATTTCTCCACATATGTAAGGTTTGGATATAACAACTACATATATTCAAACATTTGTATTACACAAAATCTGTACACTAGCATAATAAAATTACAAAAAAATTCATTATTCATGATCTAAACTATAATAACTTTCGTTATCGTCACTATCATCACTTTCGGTCTCCCAATCCTCCTCCTCCTCCTCCTCCTCTATAACTACATCATCGTCGTTGCTCGGGCCCACTGCAACATCAAATCGCAGAAGATCACCGAGGTCAATTGTAATTGACTGAATCGGTATTTCGATTGAAGACACTCCTTGTATTTGAAACGGTTCTTGTATAACATTTGTATCTCGAAGTATTTCCGCATCATTTTCCATTGAAGATTCTAAACGTTGGTTAGCCACATTGTCGACGTCGTTGTCAGTTGGGTCTAGTTCTGGTATAGCATACACGTTCCTATGATCCATCTTCTGAACAACTTTCCAACCACTCCTAGCTTTAGGGTCATCTAGATACACAATTTGTGTTGCCATGTTTGCCAAAATGTAAAGGTCGCCATCATACCAAGTTATGTTAATGTTCATAGATAGTAAGCCATGGTCGATTTTAACACTTCCCGGCCTATTTGGGTTTCTATTAAATCATCGACACTTAAACATGATTACTTGGTATCGATCTTTGTAAAGCAATTGAACGACAGTTGTGAGTAAGCCATAGAAATCAATGTTCGTACTTTCGCCTCCACCTGAGACATGGACACCGCTGTTTTGCGTACACAACTAGTCATCTCGTGCAGCCCCCAAAAATTTGACACCGTTAATATAACAACCCGAAAACAATTCAGCGCGAATCGGGCTGAACGCCAAGTTATATAACTCATCATTGTAAGTGGGGGAATTCGATGATTTCAACTTATTCACCTAATATTATACTTCACATGTTAGTTTGACAAAATTAAATACCACAATTTATATTTGTCAAATACAAAACACTTATAACTTACAAAATCCAAAAACCATTGTGGAAACAATTCATGGTGTTTCTGGGCAACCAAATGTGATGGATGTTCTCGCTTTATCATCTCTTCATGCTCATCTAAGTATGCCATTATCTCATCACAATTGTTTAGTACGAACCAATGCGCTACCTCCATGTCATTTCTAGAAAACGACTCTCCTCGTCCAGGATCTCCAAAGGGTCATGCGCTTTGGGCAAAAATAGAAAGTTTTTCCTTTCTCATACCTTCGTCATTATTGCGCTGAGGACGATTGAAAGCCGTCTCCACATCTTTTAAATACATTCCACAAAAAGAAAGCGACTCATATTGAACCCAAGCCTCTATAATTGATCCTTCGGGCTTCGCCCTGTTGTGTACACTTTTTTTCAGCTCTCCGAGAAGCCTGTCAAAATAAAACAGTATGATACACATTAGCAAGCCTGTGATAATGATGCATACACAAACGATAAGGATTATATACCTTTCTATTGGATACATCCAGTGATAGTTGACATGACTAGCAAGCAATGCCTCTTCTGGCAAGTGAACCATCACATGCATCATACTTGTGAAGAAAGCTTGAGGAAATATCATCTCAAACTTGCATAGGACTTGGACAATGTCATAGCGCAACTGAAACATGTCTGTCTTTCACAATGTTTTTGCCGTCAGTTGGGAAAAAAATCTGGACAGCAACATGATTGGCTTCACAACATCTTCCGACAATAGATGTCGAATACCCACAAAAGTAGGGGTTGCATAAACGCATGGCAGTCATGGCTCTTAAGTGCAGTAAATTTACCCCCATCAACATTCACGCAATGTGCGATATTATAAGCATACCCATCAGGAAACTTTACAGACGATACAAAATTTAGAAACTCTTTTTTGTCATTCGGTTTCATAGAAAAGAATACAAGATCCCTTCTAGCTTTATCACTGTCCCTATTTATCCATAAACCCCTTCGTATGCCCATTCTTTCCAAATCAAGACGAGCTTTGATTGTGTCCTTTGTCTTGCCCTCGATATCTAGAATCATGCCTACCAATGTGTCGAATACATTTTTCTCAACATGCATCACATCTAGATTGTGCCTCAATTTAAGTTTCGACCAATATAGGAGCTCAAAAAACATAGGCTTGTGCATCTAGTTCATATGTGTAGAAGGTCTGGGTCGACTAACTATTTTTCCGAATGGAGCAAAATCCAAACGGTTAAGCTATTCCAAGATCTCATCACCAGACCATTCTCTAGGTCTGAAGCGAAGCTCTGTGTTCCCGTCGAACTCTTTATCTTTTTCCTGCCACTCGTGGTCCCATTGCAACCATCTTCGATGACCAAGGTAACAAACTTTTTCATCGTGCCAACCAGAAGTTACATCTTCCTTGCATACAGGGCATGTCATATAACCTTTTGTGCTCCACCCAGAAACCATTGCATATGCCGAAAAATCATTCACAGTCCACATAACTGCTGCCCGCAAAGTGAACATCTTCCCAGTTGATTTATCATATGTGCAAACACCGTTTGTCCATAAATCCTTCAGCTCATCAACCAGCAGCCTTAAGTAAAGATCGATTGACCTGCCAGGATCCTCAGTTATCAAAACAGTCATCATCATGTATTTTTTTTTTCATGCATTTCCAATGCGGCAAATTATATGAGAATACGAAAATCGGCCAAGTGCTGTGGTGTTGGTTTAGAACCCCATACGGATTGAATCCGTCAGTGGCAAGTCCCAATCTAACATTTCGGGGATCAGCAGCAAACTCGGGGAACGTTCGATCGAACTCTTTCCATGCCTCCTCATCTGCAGGATGCCGCATCACATCATCGTCTACCTGTTTTTCCTTATGCCATCTCATGTCTGTAGCAGTATGCGTCGACATATACAATCGCTGCAACCTAGGTTTCAGGGGCAGATAACGCATGACTTTTTGTGGGATCTTAGTCGTTCTATTCTGAGATGTCATTTTGAACCTCGACTCATTGCATATAGGGCATGTATCCAACGTTTCATGCTCATTGTAGAATAACATGCAATTTTTTTTGCAAGCATGAATTTTTTCATAACCCAATCTAAAACCATTCAACACCTTCTGCGCGTGTTTATGGTCTTTCGGCAAACAGTTGTCCGTCGGAAGCATTCTCTTGAAAACTCCTAAAAGGTAATCGAAACACAGGTTCAACATATGATACTTTATTTTTCCATGCATTAGCTCTACAATGGCTGTGAGAACGGAAAAGCTCTCGCACCCCGGGTATAACTCTTGGTTGACATTTTGTAATAGTTTTTCATATTGTTCAAATTCCGAACTGTCTATTGGTGTAGGCACGTCATCTTCCCCTTCGTGATTGATGTTGGTCGATGCAAATGGAAAAGCATCCTGTATAATATCCATGACTTGATCATTAGGATCCACAATAGGTTCAACATTGTCCATTCTTGTGGCATTTGAAGACGAAGCATGGTCTAATTGTTCTCCATGAATGTTCCAAATGCTATATGTCTCAATCATTCCATTCCTTACTAAATGAAATCCAACATTTTCAATTATCTCCCACAACGTGTTATTACACCTCATACAAGGACAACGGATTCTAGCCGGGTTGTGTCTACGTGCAAACTCAATAAAATCCTCGATTTCATCGTCTGCGCATCTATTCGGGTTTTGTATCCACCTTCTGCTCATAATTCCTGAAACCACAATCACAACAACTTCATACGAAGTTATAATGTTACCTTATGCCTCCGGTAAGGGCCCTATCCCATTCGGGAATGCATAGTCTTGTCACGTAACCTATGGCTATATGAGATTAGATTTCGATATGGATGAATTTCGGCAGCATCTCGATACAGTTCTTGAGGTGGGCATAGGTATAGATACCTACGTACCACCCGAAGAACGTACCGAGATGACACCGAAATCTCCACAATCGAAACCTAATCCTGTAGCCGTAGATTACAATTCAAGAATTACTTGGACAGCAGTCATGCTTTATGCATCTATGCACGAAATCCAACTAATCTCGAACGAGAAACTAAATGTTACTAAATATAAAAATATCAGTACGAAGTTAATTTCAATTAACTTCATACATCATAACACATTGTGCTACGTCACGCACAATTTAACAACATAATATAAATATAACTTCACAAAAAAAATATAAACATAACAAACTAATTTTAACATTTGTAATATATAAAACGAATAAAATACCTTCTCAATCGTTCTCCACCAATCGCAAATTACAAATATCCCTAACGAGAACAAAATTAATTGCATTAATACGAATTTACATTAATACTTTTAAACTAACGACAAAAAATATTTACCCAATGAACGTACTGAATTTCCAGTAGAGGCAGCGGCAGAGAGGTTAAGAGAGAGGCAGAATGCTATTTTTTTTGCATTCTGCCTCTGTAATGGCAGAATTCTAATATGAAGAAGAAGGACTTTGTGTGACGAACTATTGATTTTGTCGCGCAAACTACCGTCGCGAAAAACCATTTTTTTGTTGCACAAAACGACTTTTTTCGTTGCGCAAGCACATGTCGACATCAAACTTTTGCGCCACGCATGACATGTTTTGTCGCACAAACTTTCGTCGGGCAAAATCTATCTTTCGTCACTCAAGAATGTACCGACATCAAACTGTGCGCGACGAAAACTATTTCCGTCGTGCAAAAAAAAAAAAAATCCCCCCTCAAGTATTTTGGGGCCAAACAAAAATATCCCTCGTTTTCTTACGCGACGATAAATGATGTCGTCGCGCTAAGGTGTCTTTTGCGACGAAACCTGTCGTCGCACAAGTTTTTGCAGCCAATTAACAGGATCCACTGTTTTGTGTTCACCTTTACGCGGCAAAGTCTCCTATTGCCGTGCTAGGTTTTCTTACGAGACGATTCTTCTCGCCGCGCAAGTGTTTGGCTCCAACAAAAAACCCGGGTTTTTTTTTTCCTCACTTTGCGCGATTAAGTAAAATTTCTGTCACGACGAATATTTTGCACGATTTTGTAAAATTTGGTAGAGCCAGTTTTCAATATTTTGCACGACGAATATTTTCCTCCGTCACTGTAGTGCATTTTGCGCGATGAATTCGTGTTCGTCACGCAAATACTAAAACATAGTAGTGATGGCTGATGAAATTTTTGCTTCTGTCAAGAACCATGTCTCCTAAATGACTGAACGTGAGCTCAATTTGCCTTTTACAAGAGAAGATGTGGGGTTGGAATTACATTTTATGGCTTTAATGAAATCTCCTGGTCTTGATGGAACGCATGCTTTATTCTACAAGCATTGGGATGTTGTGGGGAATGATATTTGCCAACTCTGTCTGAAGTGCTGATTCCCCAACAGCACCAATAAAAAATAAAATACAAATAAGAGTTATGACATTAAATCTCATATTGCAAAGGGGGCACTAGCACGAGCAAAAATGGTTGTTTCAGCTCAGCAACCCCATTATGTTGAGGAGTATGTGGTTGGAAAAGCGCTTTGTAAGTGAAGTGAGTTGAAGCAAGCAGAGTTTGGAAAGTAGCGGAGATATACCCCAAAATCAGAACGGAAAACCTTGATTTTAGTAAATTTTTTCATGTGAAGCGGGCCTCACTAGTAGCGCTCCTCCTTTTTTCAGCTGGCATCAAATCAAAGCTTGACAAAAAGGGGCGCGCTAGCCCATAACCTAGGTGGGTTGGGAAAAGCCCTTTCTATGTTATAAGCCTAAAAAAATTCCTTATTGAAAGCTAAATGGAAGTGATAGTGTTGTTAGGTTTAACCATTCACTAATTGCTCTAAATCTCAATTACTATATCATAGTAGTTTTTCTTTGTTAGATCGTGACCGACATTGGTGCCCCCCTCAGGATGGTAATTTAAAACTTAATGTGGATGGTGCTTTGGATTCGAAGGATGGAATTTGGGGTGTGTGTTTGATCATACATGACTCACATGGTGACATGGTGGGCTCAATTGCTATGCATGCCCATAGTCTCTTGTCTGTGCTGGCAACTAAGTTGTATGCTCTCAAAGTTGGTCTCTCTTTTGCCTTAGATGCATCACTTCTGCCTCTAGTAGTTGAATTTGACTACATTACAGTTGCTTTCAAAGGAAGAAGATGTTTAGCTCCTGAGGGAGTGCTTGTGAAAGAGATTCAGCGTCTCTTGAGGCAATGTCTTCATGTGCTCGTATTGTTTTCCGTACTCCAAACGAAGTGGCGCACAGTATTGCACCTTTTAGTCTTAGTACAGAGGAACTTTGTTTTTCGTTGGATATCAAACCTCTATGAATTCTATATGGCGTCAGGGAGGATTGGCCTCGAGTTGTCTAATTCTTATAGTAGGTGATTGACACTTCTGTTTAGTTAATAGAATGGATGGTACTCTTTTCTATGTGGGGGTTTTATCCCATGTGGTTTTCTCCGAGAAGGTTTTAATGAGGCCACTGTTTTCATATGCTAGTTTTTACCGTATAATATTACTCATGGGTTGAATGAAATACCACTTTCTCTCAAAAAAAGGGGCAACCTAAACCATTTTTGAAATAATAAATCATTATCAATCCGTGTTTCAGAGTGCTAAAGGTCCATGTAGTTTCAATTTTGTCAATTTTATCCCCGTAATTTCAGTTTTGTCAATTTTGTTATCATAGTTCAATTCATAGCAATTCAAGCGACATTGTAAAATTCCTCCAAAGAAATGCAAATGTCGATTCACTTGTGATAGCCGTGAGACTTCAATACAATACCTACAGTAGACTTGATTTTTATTCTTAGTTGACTTGACCCTTGTTTTCATCGCCATCACCATGATCAACTTTCTTGGTCTTGAGCATGGCGTTGGCTTGTCTCCACTTATGGTATTTACCAAACAAGACCTCCATTTCTTCGAGGGTTCTGCCCTGTGTTTCCGGAAGCATTGTATAGAAGAAGACCCAAGCCAACACTCCAATTCCCGCGTAAAGAAAGAAGGCCCCGCCAATCGTGATGGCCTTGTACAAGGAAAGAAAAGTCATGGAGACGATGCCACTTATCACCCTGTTAACGGCCACTCCCAAACTGACTCCTTGCGCACGCAGCTTCAGCGGGAAGATCTCAGAGCTATAGACCCATGTGATGGGCCCCAGACCGATAGAGAAAAATGCAACGTTGAATAGCACCATGATGATGCACAATGCGACGGCCCACGGGATTTTGCTGTCGTGATTATCGATGATCGTAAGCGCCGCACCGAGACACACAAGGGAAAATATCATTCCACCCATGCTGGTCAGAAGCAATGGGCGTCGTCCGACCCGATCAAGGAGAAACGTGGCGATAAAGATGAAAATGGTCTTGACGAATCCAACGGCCACGGTTGCCAGTAGCGTGTGCTCGTAAGAGGTGATCCCGGCCTTCGCAAAGATCCTTGGGCTGTACAAAACGACAGAGTCTATGCCCGTGACTTGTTGAAAGAAATGGATACCAAGGGCTGCGATTAAAATGTGAAGAACGGCCGGTGTGGGATGAATCAGTTGTCTCCACACACCTTCGCCGTGGCTTTGTTTCGTGACCGGAACAACGTCGTCGTTTAAGTGCATGGGGATGCCTGCAGCTTCTTTGATGTCTTCTAGCCTGAGTTGAGCCTCTTCCTTGGAAGTTGAGGTTTTGTCGAGCACTCGCTTGGCATCCCCGAGCCGTCCCTGCATGACCAGCCAACGAGGTGACTCGGGCATGGCTAAAACGCCGACGGCAAGAACCACCGCTGGAAGTGCGCCGAGGGCGAGCATGTACCTCCAGCCCAAGTTGGTTGGGAGCTTGGAGAAGGCATAATTGGATACGTACCCCAATAATATGCCAAGATTGACAAACACCTAGATATATATATATATATATATATATATATTTTTTTTTTTTCAAATAAACAAATTAATCAATTAGTAAAAATTCCACACCTACTGTCCGAAAATAAATATACATACACAATTAATCACAACTCTTTTTCCTTAATTAATCTTGTTTTTTGGTTTGATTAATCTGAAACAAAATATACATAAACCTTTGTAGCTCAAGTGGTTAAAGTAATTACAACTGCAGTTGAGTTCATGTGTTCATATCCCCCTCATCATTATTACTTGTATAAATCAAAGGGAAAAAAATTGAAGCAAAATATAAAGCATGAGGTACTTGTGGAATCTAATTACCGAAAAAGAAAAAAATATATAAAGTAAAGAGACAAATAATGAAACAAAACAAACCTCTGGGAAAGATGTGAGGAAGCCACGATCCAACGTGGGAGAGATCTCGACAGTGTAGACCGGGGCGATCATGAGACCGTAGCCGACGCCGATTCCAGCGACAAATCGGCCAAACATGAGGAAGGCGTAGCCGGGAGCAAGACCCATGAGGAGAGCTCCGACAAAGAAGATGACTCCAGAGAGGACAACGGTGTACCGGCGACCGATCCAATCAGAGGTTCGGCCGGCCAAGGCGGAGCCGATGAGGGAGTAGATATTTAGAGTGCCCGCAAGGACTGCGATTTCGGTGTCGCTGAGTTTGAGGTCATTTTGGATGAAGATATTCGCCCCACTCATTACACCAATATCTGTGTACACAAAATTAATATAATTAACCCACACTCCAGTACAATTCACGCACTTTTCCCTCAAGGATTGTGATTAAAAATAATAAAACAAGCGCCAACTTCATGCTGACTATTTTCGGGGGCTAACAACAATTAAGAAAGAAAAAATAAATTTTATTTGGCTCATGAATTTTGAAGAACTGAGGGTGTAAAGGATACTTACCATAACCCAATAAGATTGAAGTCGTGCAAGCCAAAATGGCGCAGGCTATAGCGAACTTGTTTGTCTTGGGTTTCTGTGGGGGATCAAAGTCTGCAATACGATGGTCGTTCTGGAGTTGGCCGGAGACAGCACTGTCTTCTACTCTTCGGTCAGCCATTTTGATATTTGGAGAGAGAGAGAGAGAGAGAGAGAGAGTGATCACTTATCGATAAGCGATGAGGGAGAGAGAGAGAGAGAGAGAGAGAGAGAGAGAGAAAGAGAGAGAGAGAGGAAGAGAATATATAAGCTAACTCTAACCTATAGAAGTTGTATGGTTTCTATCCGTTTGCTGGAGCTGCTGTTGTTTTGGGCTGGTGCCTGCGTTGGTTTTATTTTTGGAAACAAATTCTGGTTTCTATTAGTGGCGCCAATCAAATTCTGGTTTCTATTATTGGGGTTGGTTGGTCCTCATGGACCGATCCATTCAGCTTGATCTGTGGCCTTCAGGATAAGTTGCAGCATAACTAACTGCCTTCCACCCAATAAATATTTTTGTAAACTCTCCGCTTCCTCGATCGCTTGTACTAAAAACATATATTATCAAAATAAAAATATGTTCAACAACATAATTGAAAGTGTACATATATTTTAATGTGTATTTTCATAAAGAATTAGACTTTTTTGGACTTTAATAGCTTAATACATACTTAATTATATTTAAAACAAGTCAAATATATATGTTTGAATTTTCTTTTTATCCCCAAAAACCTCCCTAAGATACAACCAAGGTCTAAAATATCGGTGATATCGAAAATATCGATAGTCCAAAAACACGGAAATTTCGCTGGAAATATCGGGATATTATCGATATCGATAAAAATTGAATAAAAACCACGGAAATTGTAAGAAAAACTTGGAAATTTTTATTGAAACTTTGGAGGATGCTTATTTAGTCAATTATCTATTAGTTTATCACAAAAAATTGGAAGGAAATGCATTGCATGATGGATTTAACTAATTTAAGTTGATTATATAGCAAGCTGACAAACACTGTGAGTGTAGAAAATATGTAGTAATTAATGAAAGAAGATTAAACACACCACAATCATTTATATATAAAAATTTACTACAATATTTTACATTTTATACATTGCATGGTATGATACATAAATGACTTAGTACCACATAGAGTTCCTATGAGGTTCAAAACTTTCACTATCTTCATCATCTCTATGTGTAGAGTAAGTGTATTGTGAAGAGTAGTCATCGAATGATAAATCCCCAAAATAATTTTGCATGTAATTGTTAACATGCCACCCATATGGATCCGAGATTGGTTGACGCTGTCCATGAGAAAAATCATTTGAAGATTGAGTCTCAGATTCTTTCCATGAGCTGCTCGATTCCTTCCCAAGAGGAATGGGATATGAAGGGTAGGGAAATGGTTGGTTATGAGTATAATCATAGTTACTACTTCCCACTCCAACAGAGTCTGAAGTTATAGATAACGAATCATCTTCTTGACTTGACAAAATCGCCTTGCCTCTTTTTCTACGAGTATAGTCCTTCCCTATGGCACCAATTCTTGGTCCTGCCCGCCTACTCCCATGGTCCTCATCTTGTGTTGCATGCGTGAAGTTTGCCTCACCAGTGAAGGGGCTCATAAATTCGGCAGACGGTCCAACATAGTTTCCATATCCACCACTACCTCCAGCTCCACTATATCCTTCATCATTCCCACCTCCAGTGGTAGGCGAGTCTCCTGATCTTGTACTAGACCTATCATTAGTATCGGCGGGATCTTGTGGTTGAGTAGGATTGGAAGAAGGAGGAATTCCTTTATTTCTTGGTCTTGGGCGCAAAAGTTCTTCCAAAGAGTCAACGCTGCTAGATCCCACCTCCTCCTCTAATACTCTTTCTACATTTATCCCTTCATTACGTGCTTCTTCAGCAACTCTTGGAGCTGGGTTGCCTTCATCATCATCTAAATGAAGAGGTCTTATCCATTGATAAAGTTGGTTACCTTCTGTATCATCATCTTCAGCAGCAATATCAAACACATCTAGTGGGTCACCACGGTCGACATGATCTATTTCTGCTTCCTTATCTCGAATTTGAAGCTTCATGTTGTAGTAGCAATAAACTAATTTTTCCAACCTACTATGAGCCAACCTATTTCTTTGCTTTGTGTGAATGAGTGCAAATGTACTCCAATTTCTTTCACAAGCAGACGAGGAAGTTGTTTGTGATAATACTTTGATTGCTAACTTTCTCACAGTTAGTGCATCAGTCCCATACATGATCCACCATTCAGCTGTAATGAAAAATAATGTTGATAAGTCTAATAACTCCAACAAATTCTATTATAAACTGATAGTGAAATATGTTTACACTCACTAGGAGACATTTTTGTTCGAGCAGCAACTGATGTTGGTTCTCCAAAAGTTATTCTTGCATCTTTAAACCATGTTAGCTGAATTCAATAAATCGTGTTAGTGTAATCCAACAATGTAATTATTATAATTTAAGTAATTATGTACCTCATTTCCAAATTGGCCAACTGCTGGTGATGCAGGGTCTAATTTAGAATATACTTTGTGTACAGCACGTATAAGGGTACCATCGTCTCCAACACCGGGTCTGTATTGGTATCGAGGATTCAAATAATATGCTGGTCAAAGAAACATATACTATAATAAGAAAAATAATACTTATTCAACTAAAGAAATGAATTGCAAATTATGACATAATTTATACCTGCTGCATGCAAATCGTGATATAATGTTTTATACCATCGGTCATCAATTATCTTTATGACCCACCTTGCACCATGTTTTTTTTCTAATTCCTCCTTCACTACACGCATTAACTCATATATTGCCCCCATAGTAGGATACACCTCTGTGTCAACGATCCGTAAAACTTTGTAAAGAGGTTCAAACACTTGGCACACATGTTCTGATTGAGTCGAAAAAGAATGATCAAGCACTATACTTTCCACCATACGACCTGCATTTGAGCGGCTGAAATTGTGGTTGGCCCAATCTTCGCTAGTGAATAGTTGCTTTAACCCTGATTTCTTTTTAAGTAGGCTGTCTAATGCAATATAGTTTGTGGCGAATCGAGTGGTAGCTGGACGAATAATTTCTCCTTTGCAAAATTCACGCATCTTTGCCAACAACCAACCGTGATTGTAAATATAATTTGTGATCGTTCTAGCTCTTTTTATGACATTGGAAATATTCTCTCTCTTCCTCATTGCCTCAAACATGAGATCAATACAATGTGCTGCACATGATGTCCAAAATACATTATGATGCTTCATTAACTTTTTTTCGGCTTTGACAAATGCAGAACCGTTGTCGGTCACGACTTGGACAACATTATGCTCTCCCACCTCCATGATCACATCCCTCAATAGTTTGTAAATATACTTGTAGTTCTTTATATGGTCTGAAGCATCAACAGACTTCAAAAAAATTGTCTTTCCCTTAGAGTATACCATGAAGTTTATGATAGACAATCTGGTCGGGCCAGTCCATCCGTCACACATGATTGTGCAACCATTAGTTTCCCACTTTGACCTCAACTTGTTGACATACTCGCTAATGTCTTTATACTCCATTTCCAAATATTTGTTTCTTACCTCATAGGGAGTAGGAGGTTGTACTCCAACACTGGCCTGTTGATATCCCAATACCATATTTTTGAAATGATATGATGATGCCTTCTCAGCAGGGACATTGTCATAGATAAAGAACTTGCTAATTAGACGCCCCATTCCCTCCTTCACATTACCTCCAGCGAAATAACTCCAAACACTCTTTTGGCGTGCTTTGGATGATTTATATAAACTTGGGGCCATTGGTGGTGTTGGTTGTGATTCCCTAACACTTGCTCCCCGTCTCATCTGTGCACCACCACTTGTCCCGGAAACTTGTGCTCTATTAGGAAGTTTGTGGAGGTGTTCTCTTTCCCATGCTGACTGTTTGGAGGCACGTAATGCTTGTTTAAAATTGCGTCGCTCTTCAGGTCCCATGTCATCATCATATTCATCCTCATCGTCGTCATCATCACTGTCAACTGCTTGGCCAATGACTTCTCCTCGTAGTACAGCTCGAATATTTTCCACTCCATGTGTTTTCTTTTCCTTCTGGTGTTGTTTATTTTTTAACAATGTGGTGATGAATGCCTTCACTTCTGGGGGAACACTATCGCATCGTTGGACATTATTTCCTGGATCTAATCCACTAAGATGATACTTAAGTCGTGTCACTCCACCACTCTTCATTACCCGACCACAATATTTGCAAATTGAGCCATTTTTGTTTCCGTCTATTGGGTCTCCATGTTCCCAAGCTGGATCACGTTTAACAACTCCACTAGACATCTTAAACGTACCTATATTTATTTGTTATAGAAATTATGTAATTATTTTTGGCCAAAAAATATAATAGTGACGGTTATATAAGAGAACCTAAATAATAAAGTTATTCTACGAAAGAATTAAATAGGAAGCAAGGAAAATGATTGTAGGAATTTAAGTAATTACGAAAATAATATTGAATAATAAAACCTAATAATGAATAATAATCCAATTCAGTAATAAAATAATAAATAACATTAAACATATTAAAATTATCCTAGAGAATAATTATACAACATTACTTAATTACTTCAAAGAATTAACATGCAAGTATTATTTGGTTCTCATATCACATGCACCAGTTCACACAAATTTTTTGTTCTTGTATAAATTACAATAACATATATATAAGTTTATAAACTTACCTTAAATATGAAACTCTTTGTGTAAAGGCCAAATAGAATATGCATGAACCAACAAGAAAACAATAATGAAACAAGTGTAACAAAATGTGATGGAAGCATATAAAGTCTTTAATAATGAATTTAGAGACAATAAATACATATGTAAGTGACCAAATAAAGAATAGAAAAATTAAAAACCACATGTCATTGACTAAGTAAGTAATTGACACAATTTAAAATATAATACCACCCTTAAATTTGGAATAGATAATAATAAACATGCAAATTAAATAACAATAATGAATGAGAATAACTTACTATGAACTTGTGGGGAAATTGAGGTTGATAGATGTTGAGAAAAATATGAGCATTATGTTTTGTTTTGGAGAGATGTTGAGAAACAAGAGACGGCATGGTAACCTAACTATATGTATAGAAATATGACTACAACTAATTAGTTAGGTGTGTAGTTGAATGGTGGAGTGAATGAGTAAGTTGAAACGTGGTGAGTAGTTGAAAAGTTGAAACTTGAAAACCAGCTCGCAAGTAGTGTATTATATATATTAGATTACATAGATTGTAATCACAAACTGATGACCAGTGTAGTGGTTAAGAGGCTGCAGTTTTTCGGAAGGGGGCTGGGTTCGAGCCCCAGCGTGCGCAGATGTGTGAGTGTGTTTACATGTTTAATATTTGAAAGTTCATATCACGATAATATCGATAATATCGCGATATATTGACCATTTGAAGCAGGGTATTGAACGAAAATATCGCAGCCGAAATATCCTCGAAAATATCGACGAAATTATCGATATATTGACGATAAATGGAAGGTTATGTGCGAAAATATCGTCGGTCCAAAAAAACGATATTTTCGCCGATATTTCGGCGAAAATATCGATATTTAATACGTTGAATACAACCCACTGTAGCCCTTAACCTAGTTTTGTCCATGCTTGGGAAATAAGATTTTGTGGTTATGGTGTGAAAGTTGGGAATTTTTTGACATTCACTCATCAACTTGAGCGAGATTGACCAAAATCCAAAATATTAGGGATATTGAATTATCCGCAGAGCCATTATATGTTTAACAAATCTCATGTTTCACATACTTGCGCTTGACTCACTCTTGACTTCATTTACTTATAAAAAATATAGTCCTCGCGATAAATATGTAAACAAAGAAATATTTCTTGATGAACAAAATAATACGGTCTAAAGTCGTGAAGATATTCCAGAATGAAAATGAGCAAACATAAAAATAAGAAAAGAGAACAATAAAACAATAAAACAAAATAGGAAGAATTATGGGGTCGATTTATAGCTTTGCGAATCAATTTATTTAACCAGAATAGTAAAATTGTATGACATTCTATCACATAAAAAACACAAATATTTATGTAATTCACTCAACTCAATTCAAGCTATGAAATATGTCAGAATTAGTTTGTATTTAATTGTGACGGGTGTCTTATAATAACAATTGAGTAGGGGAGGTTTTATTATTGACCAAATGCTTCAAGAGCCAAGTGTTGGCAGTCTCCCCAGTAGATGTAATAATTATTGACCAAATATTTTTGCTCGATATTGTTATAAATCTTTGAATTGGGTTTCTTTGTAACATTTATTTATCTTTTAGATCAAAAGTTCCAATTAAATTTAAATATTATAAGAATTATTTTTTAGTCCGACACAGCACCAAATATAGGTCTTCACTATTTTTACAATCCAGCTTCTTACTCCGACGCAGCACCAAACGTATGTCAGTACTTAATCCAGCTTAGGCCAATCCGAGCTAATCCAAGACAGTCCCAGGATTTAGTCTAGTTCATAACAATCCACCGTGCCAAACGACCCCTCATTTCCTTACTTTGGCCACACACAAAATGACCAATACTAATTTATATGGCTGTGTTTGTGTAAAACTCTATTTTCTTGATAAAATCAAACATCTTATTTATATTTTGATTAACTTTAGTTGCTTATGAATTTCTTCCCCTTATCCTTTTTTTAAGACCTTTCTTATTAATAGAGGTGATAGTATACTAAACTCACACACACTACACAGATGCTAAGACTCGAACCCAAAACTTTGTCTGAGAGATTAATTATTCTCCTCACCTTAAGCAATGCATCCTTGATGCAATTTATCAAACAATTTTTGTTGACGTGAGTTAACCTAACAAATCAAGGAGATTTATTGACAAGACCCGACCTAAATTTCGCTTTGGAATCCGAGCTGGACCCTGTGCGTGTCCGACACCTGTCGGATGTCGAGCACAAATGACCTAATTGCCCTTCCCTACAAAGCACGATAAAATAACACGGTTGACTCCTACCAAAAAATTGGCAGAGTCTCCCTTATAACTGGATCAATACCAAAATATTTACACATGCTAAACAAGCACATATACACAACCAAGTGCCAGCATACGTATATATACATTCCAACAGTTAAATTCTAATTCTAGGGCAAATTATCAGAGCGACTACTAAGAATTTACAAAGGAGTCAATTCTTTTACAAAATAAAAAGTTCTACATCAGAAAGGAAAACGCAGAAGGTGAAAAACGGCCCGGTGGTGGATCACTGTGCACGCCTACTGCCTGGGGGCGCAAAACATTAAAAGGGTGAGTGAACCCAAAAACAAAGTTTAGAAAAATACATATGAACATACTAACCCCACAGTAAAAACAATTATACAAAATAAATTCTTCTCTTTATCATATTCGTACTGAAATCAATGCACTCATATAATTATACATATATATGCCAATCATACTCATGGTCCTTAAAAGCATTGAAAACAAGTTAAAACTACCACCTAGGTGTGCCCCTTATTTCCATCAATTCCTAATATCCGATTCCTCGCATCACCATGGGTGACACGTACTCGCAGGTCTCAGTGACACAAAGTCAGTCCGAGCCGCAACTAGCAGGATTCAGGGGACTGTAGTCAGCCTAATCCACATTACTCGCTCCACACGAGTTCGAGTACCATAGAACTCGTGGGGCAACTGTCAAGCATGCTGACTAAACCGAAGGCAACCAATCAAATCCGAAGGCAAGATTTGATCTGAAGGCAACTTATTTACCGAAGGCAACATCTGTATATCTGGGTACCTAAGGTGGTTTAGGAAAATATAAAGTTTCTGAAGAAAATATGCTGAATAACTGAATTTCTATAAACTCTAAAACTCTGTTGCCATTTATCTGATAATTAACTAGAATTTCTTTTCCTATATCCTTTAAAGGATATTTCACTCGGCAGCATGCAAAACAAAATATTTAAAAGCATATAACAGCTCATAAAACACTAATCTTTGAATAAAACTTATTCAAGATCAAATACTGTAGCTGAACTGCTTAAATTCATTTATAAAAACAAAGAGTCCACTCACTGATGGTCCGTGCTCGTTGGACCTCTTGAAGGTCCCTCATGGGGTCAACTGGTGCCCGGGTGCCTGATTCAATGACCATAATATTATATTAATATAATACTAAATATAGTACTAATTTAAAAACTCTGACCCCCGACTCCTAGAAGTACGTGCGTCAGATTAAAGTTGTTCCTATGCCCATAAAAGCTTTCCTTCTACTTGGAATAGTTTAGCAGTATCTTGGGACTCAAAAAAAGCTAAAGTTCCAAAAAGTCAACCCGGGACCCCGCGGGTCCACGACCTTAAAATTATGATCCGGAAGCCTCTAGAAGTTCCAATATACCTAGGACACATGTCCCGAGGGTTTGATCTCGATTGGACGGTTGGATTGATCACGATCGTACAATCGCATGATTTCTAAACCCTAGCCCTAGGGTTCGCGATTTCAGAGTATCTGGGACTCCGATTCACGACCCGTCGAATCCTAAACGATTCTGAAATTGTCTAGAATAACATATCTGGAAAAAATTACGATCTAACGGCTCAACAATATTGAACCCAGAAATCACACAATATGCAAAAATCCGTTCGAGGCTCAAACGGTATCCAAATTGAGATTCGCGAATTCCTACACGCTCGTGACAACACGAGGATCATTCTAGGACTGAAAGTAAGCTCCACTAAACTGCCCACCCGCCGCCACACATGCCGGCAGTTTGTGGGTGGCTTGATAAATTTCTGGCAGTTGGAAAATCTCCAAACCACTGGTCCAAACTCCTGTCCTGGGTAAAACACCCTATTTGGAACCACTTTTATTCTTGGACTTACCCAAAAACTGGCCGGAAGTGATCAAAATTGCACCTTCAAAACCAGCTGAAACCCAGATTGAAAATCGAACAATCTACGCTTGAAATTTCTGAAATCCTACTGAACCAGCAGCTAGAGCATGGAAAATAGCTAGAAAACCATACCTCACTCGTTCGATTTGGTGGCCGGATGATGGAGATCGAAAGCTTGGAAAATCTGCCAAAATCGGCGACTTTCCTTCGAGTTTTCCAGCAATTTCACGGCGGTTGGTGGTGAAAAGTGGTCGGGGCTTGAAGATGGAACCGAGCTGGTCCTTTTGGCACCGACAGCAGGGGCTAGGTTGGTCTGTGGCGGAAGCTATGGAGGTTTGAAAATCGGCTGAAGGAAGGACGTCGGGAGAGGGAGGGAAGAGAGACTGAGGGAGAAGAGAGAGAAATGAGGTTTTAAAATTCTGACTTTTCAAATTACCATCTTGCCCCTCTACGTATTTTGACCGTATTTTCTTCGTTAAAGCTCCGATTCGAGTCCACTTCGTGTCTACGGACTCGTTTCGTCGTGCTATACGCAACGGTGTGTTTGGAATTGTCAAATTCCTTCTCGGTCAAAAAGTCAACTTTTCTTTAATAAATTATTCCAAGGATAAAATTGTCTTTTCCTTTTAATAAATTACTAATTAAATATTAATTAAGGTTTGGGTTATTACATTTATTTTCTAAGTTAATTAGGTGATTTACTTCCTTGTTTTCATATAGTTCACAATCCTTGTATAATTAAGAGATATTCTCCTAATTAATTACTGTATCTATTTCCTTGTAAAGCACCCTTGTAAACTCCTATATATATATATATATATCTCCTTATAGAGAAGAATACAACTAACCTAAAGTATTCAAACCATATTCATATTTTAGCAATTTCTTCCTTCCTATGTTAAGGAATGCTATACATTGCTTATTATGTAAGAAGCAAAAATAATTATTTATCATAAAAAAAGTGACAACAGCTAATAAGGAAATATTTTTGCGCACCACTTTAACCCAAGGCGTACACCCTTCTTAACACTTGACACGTGTTTATGAGCCTAATCATAGTTAACTATTTGTTTTGTATTTGTGGAACTATGATTATGTTTATGGACAAGTGTCAAGTGTTGAGAATGGTGGTGATGATACACTTTGCATTAAAGTGGGAACAATTTTGCTCACCACTTTAACCCAATGTGTATCCTCACCGCCTATTTAAAAATTTAACACATGTCACTTAACTCTTTGTTTTGAATTCTTTTAAAATATTTAAAACAAACAAATAAAGTAAAATGATAATAAAATAACATTTAAAAAAGCTCTCCCTCCTTCTCTTGCCCCTTCCCAACCCACACCATGAGGCCCTATATTCTCTACCGCCAACCGTCAACCCCCTCAGCAACCCTAGCCACCATTCTCATCTTGAGTTACACCGCATCCCAGCCAAGAAAGATGGAGGGCATAGGGTTTAGGTTTTATCATACTTGCCTTTTATAAAAGAAACAAAAACGGTTATTTACCCAAAAAAAAAATATATATTTATTATAACACTTAAAAGAAGCAAAAAGGTTTATGAGTGTTTTTTTCCTTAAAAAAAAAAACAGTTTCTGTTAAAAACAGTTACTAAATGGTTGCTGTTTTTTAGTTTCTCTGATCATCAGGAAAAAGGATGGTATACCAAACTAGACTTCTGTTTTTGAAACAAAAACTATAAACTGTTTTTGTTTTTTGTTGAAACCTGAAAATGTTACCGAAGGGGTCTTAAGAACATGAATCTCCTGCAACACCTGAACATCCTACCTCTCTCTCTCTCTCTCTCTCTCTCTCTGTCTCTCTCTCTCACATTGCCAGCACCACCAGAATAGTCGAGGGACACGAGTCTGGGATATCTCAGGAATCAGAACCAGTTCTAGCCCTTGAAAATTGAGGTGAGTTTAACACTCTTATTATCCTATAGAAAATCCTAATTATTTCATTTCAATAATGCTGTTCCTCTCAAATGGGGTTAAGAAGTCAATTGCTTGGCCTTGGTTTAAAACTCTAACATGGTTCTTCTCCGATAATCTGTTGCACTTTTCTTTTCTCCTTTTCCTATAAATTAATTTGGTGTAGTTGCATTTATATGTCTCTCTTGCTATATTACAAAGTTTAATTCGTTCTACTCTAATCATTGCATGTTTTATGGCTGCCTTGAACACACTTCATTTTCTATGTATAAGATTGGTATTATAAGCTTTTTAATTTTGTTGATTTATAATGTTTTAGGATTATTTTGAAGCTCTCATGGATGGAGGTGATGATACTTGTGGTTTTGAATGCAACATCTGCCTGGCCTTAGCTCAAGACCCAGTCATAACACCCTGTGGCCACCTATACTGCTGGTCTTGTTTGATGAAATGGCTTTTCAAGTCACATTCCAATAATGAGTGCCCAGTTTGCAGAGCTGAAATAGAGCTCAGCCAATTGATCTTCTCCAATGCAAAACTCAAATCACCTTCAGATTCAAGATCTGGGTTTGAATGCAACATTTGCTCTCAGCTAGCTCAAGACCCAATTGTCACTCTTTGTGGCCACCTTTACTGCTGGACTTGTTTGAACAAATGGCTTCACAAATGGAACTCAAACTCCACATGTTGGGTTTGCAAGGATGTTATAGAGGAGAACAAGGTGGTGCCTCTTTATGGAAAAGGGACCAAATCACACAATGTTTCGGGTCCCGGATCTTGGTCAGTACCGGCGGGTATTTCCGGCACTGCTTTTAGTCTCAGAGTGAGCCGTTTTGTTCAGCTTGCGTTTGCCTCCATTGGAGCTTTGTTTTGGTTTGGTAGACGAACCATGGAGATTTTCATGACAAGGGTTTTGCCAGTTATTGCAATTCTTGTGATATTACATCCCTCTTTGCCAAGGGAGAGAAAAAATGACTTGGTGGAGAAGGTTTTGGTTTTCAGTTTGTGCTCTTGGGTCACTCTGGTCATTTGGGATGTCCTAAATGGGAACATTAAACGACATCAAAAACTGGTACATTAAACCCTAGCTTGGAATTGGGATTTGCATTCGTACATCATGTGTCTGCCTCTTGATACTATATCAAGAAAAATAATGATCTCAAAAGAATTCAGTATTTGATATATGGAAAATACTTGGCTTATCGCATTTTGGTACTACATTATGTACCACCTCTCTAATATTGGTGGTCTCCATTTTTATTAGAGAAGTGATACACAATGTGATATAAAAATGTAGTAAGCCTAGTATTACCGAAGATTTGAAGGATATATCTATTATCTCAAGTATGTTCTTAGATCATTATGTGATGGAGTTGATTATTCGCTTCACAATTCGTAGTGAGCTGTATGAGATCTTATTGTATGGATGGAGGATATATTCCTCTTTTGTTGGAGCCTTATCTCCAAAATGACTTGGATACATATCTTTGCTTAGTTGTTAAATGAAATTTCATAAAGACATTTGTTTTTCTAATGGTGTTAAATGAAATTAGGTAAAGACACAGTTGCTCCAGATTCACTATTGAATTTTTAATATTTTTGTGTGATAATCGCACATCCATATGGTGTTACTAATTTAATCATATTATAGTTAACACGTATATGTGTTAATTAATTCTCTACATTAGGTTCATGATATACAACCGAGACGTCCACCTATATCATAGTACTTGAATTATGTCGTAGTGTGACCATCACACCCAAAAATCTTTATTATAATAATATAATTGTGTTTTGAATGCAATAATGTACGTAGTAGTACACATAAGAAGTGCTCCATGCTCCTATTTTATTTTTCATTTTTGGCAAAGTAGGCACGGTTTTCTTTTTCTTTTTTAAAAAATATTGTTTTTTCGTTATTAAATAAATCAATTGAGTATAGGGGATTATGACCCAAAAAACATTGAGTATAGGGGATTTGGAATAATGTTACAATGAAATAATAAAAATATCTCCTTTCCGGATAAACTAACAAAACTACGGGTCGTTACGCCTCACAGTCCCTCAACTGACACAGTTGCTTTGGAGCTGATAACACTCCAGCTCTCACAAGTCTCCAACAATGGAGGCTCTAAATCTAAACCCCACCACAACCCCCAAATCATGTCTACCCAAAACCTATTTCCTCAAGGCCCCTCTCCTCCCCTGCACCTTCAAACCCAAATTTTCTCCCCACAATTGTCAAATTCACAGACGTTCATTCAAGAAGACACCTTTCTCACTCACCACCGCTTGTAAGCTGAAGACCCCTCAAGATAACAAGAAGAACAACACCAAAAGCAACAAAATTGCCAAGCAGATTATACTCTCTGAAGGAGAGCCGCCTCCGTTGGCGGAGGAGAGTGGCGGCGCCGGCGGAAGCGAGGAAGCTCCGGCCAAGTTAGGAAGTGGGAGTGGAGTAATGGGTTTGGTGAAGAGGTTGCCCAGAAGGATTTTGTCAGTTTTGTCTTATCTGCCTTTGGCTATTGGAGAAATGTTCGCCATTGCTGGTCTTATGGCTCTGGGTATGTTTTCAGTTTTGGGTTTGCTATCTTTATTTACATAAGCATTTAATTATTTTTTGTTATTGTTTTGTTAATCGGGATTACTTGCTGATGCTTAATGCTTGTTAGTAGTTGCTTTTAATTTGCTTAAGTAAATGACAGTTAAGAGTTTCTTCAAGGTAGCTTGTTTCCTAGTCTCATTACTTTATATTTTCTTAACAAATATAGCTTAAACAAATGCTTTTGTTTCTTAATGCGCCTAATGATACTTCAAGAGAATAATTTATCATGTTTTCATGACATTATGTCCTGTTGATGAGTTGTTATAAAGATAGATTTTTTTTTATCTTCGGACAAAATTGTAAGTAGGCGTTCTGGCAATGCAATGCTTCTGCAGGAACTTTCATTGACCAAGGTGAGGCCCCGGATTTCTATTTCGATAAGTACCCTGAAAGTAATCCGGTGTTGGGAATTTTCACTTGGAGATGGGTTCTCACCCTTGGGTTTGACCACATGTTCACATCCCCCATTTTCCTTGCACTATTGGCTCTCCTCGGAGCATCACTAATGGCCTGCACTTACACTACACAAATACCCCTTGTCAAGGTTGCAAGAAGGTTTGATTTCTTTTTTTAGTTTACTTCATAACCGCAAAGTGAAAATGAGGTGGGCACCACCCTATTAACCAATGATTTAATTGGTAAAAACAGATGGAACTTTTTGCAATCTTCTGAGGCCATCAATAAGCAGGAATTTTCAGAGTCTTTGCCAAGAGCATCAATTCAAGATTTGGGTGTTGTTCTTATGGGAGCTGGATATGAGGTTATATACTTTCATATTCTTCATCTATTTCTTCCTTTTTCTTTTCTCTTTCTTTCTTTCTCTTTTTTTAAGTTCCTTTTATTTTTCTTTTTATTCTTATGGATTTTTAACATCTTTAACTTTCTAGTTTCTACGATTAGTTTACACATACTTAACTAGGAAATATTATAATCTGAAAACAATGTGACAGACAAGGTTACAGGCAATATGGTCCTGTATGAATGAAGTAACATGTCTTGAAGATGTTCTTTTTAACTTTACTGGTAGCTGGACAAATTGACTCTTTTCTGTCTATTCTAAGCAAAATGGATTATAAGTGTATCCCTATGTGTTTTGTGTTTCTCATTTACTGATAATAGTTTAATCTAAATTGGCATTAGATATCACCTTGCATATGTTAATACTCCCTTCTGAATTTTAGTTCCTTATATTTATTATTTATTGCTACCTGTTCATTGTGGATGGCTTCATCCTTTCAGGTATTCTTGAAGGGGCCTTCTTTATATGCTTTCAGGGGGTTGGCTGGTCGGTTTGCCCCTATTGGAGTACATTTAGCAATGCTGCTAATAATGGTAGGTGGAACTCTTAGCGCAACCGGGAGCTTCAAAGGAACAGTCACAGTTCCACAGGGTTTAAATTTTGTTATAGGAGATGTGATGGGCCCAATCGGGTTTCTCTCTAAGCCAACTGAGGCTTTCAATACAGAGGTTCACGTCAACAGATTCTACATGACCTACTACGACAGTGGCGAGGTGAATGTTTATGTTTATGTCTATGTTTGTTAGCAGAAATATATATATAAAGAGTGGAAACCTTTCGCTACAAATGTATTTTCTGTTTTGGAAATTGATCAAGAGGCTTCCTGAAGATGTGCTCCATTTTATTTCCTTTGTGCCATCTTAACTCTGGCATGTTCTTATGATGATCTTTATAATGACATAATCACCTCCCAGCTGTGCTTGCTCGGAACTGCTAAATGCTTAGGTGGTTTACCTTCTCACGCCCTTGTTTATGCCACAGGTATCACAATTTTACACTGATCTTTCGCTACTGGACCTTGAGGGTAAGGAGGTGCTAAGGAAAACAATCAGTGTAAATAACCCTTTAAGGTATGGAGGGATCACCATATACCAGACAGATTGGAGTATTTCAGCGCTACAAGTACTTAAGGATAATGAAGGACCTTTTAATTTGGCGGTGGCACCTCTTAAGATCAATGGAGACAAGAAGCTTTATGGAACCTTCTTACCCGTTGGAGATGTTAATTCTCCTGATGTTAAGGGAATGTATGTGATTGTCTTACAGCTATATCTTCTTGTACCAAAGTAGATAGCTTAACTCCGAATTGTTTTCTTATTGGTGTTTTGAACAATTACCCCAGGCTGAATTGGGATGGAGAGCCTTTAAAACTCTTTTAACAGATTGATTTGTTTCCCCTCCCCCTTCATTCTTATAGAAAGGAGGGGGGGTTGAGGGGAGAAGGAATAGTGCCCCTTCATTCCGGCAGATTATTGTTTCTGGCTGTTGCTTATCTACACTCTTTTCTGTAATTTCAGATCAATGCTTGCCCGTGATCTACAATCAATTGTCCTGTATGATCAAGAAGGGAAATTTGCTGGAATTCGACGGCCAAGTTCCAAGCTTCCAATTGAAATTGATGGCACCAAAGTTGTTATTGTAGATGCAATTGGGAGTAGCGGTCTTGACTTAAAGGTGACAACTAAACATTTTTAAATATGAAAAGACGTGTGCAAATTTCTTCACCTGCATCCATTCAGCGTTGAAACTAAACCTTGTTCTTATCAGACTGACCCGGGAGTGCCGGTGGTATATGCTGGATTTGGTGCTCTAATGCTCACTACTTGCATCAGTTTCCTGTCTCATTCACAGGTCAGTGTTGTGTGTTTATAAACCAGAAAACATGTAGCCCTCTTTTCATGACGATTCAAATGCTTTATATTTGTCTTCATCAAGCAGGTTACATGTAATTTGGTGTCATAAAGTGTGCACTCTCTCTATTATAGTGGAATTTTTTTATTGTTGGATCTTATAGAATCTTACGGACTTTACGTGGTGGTCGATACCTACTATGATTGGTGAAGACCTATCATAGTTGGTTTGGGTGCCTATATGTTACATTGATATTGCTTATTGTTACCATTATTGAAAGTGTTCCCCAAGATTATTCTTATATGCTATGTTCTTTGTTTTCGCCTCTGCTCAAACAAAAGATATGGGCCATACAAGATGGAACAGCAGTGATCGTAGGAGGAAAAACTAACCGAGCGAAGGGTGAATTTCCAGAGGAGATGAACCGCTTACTCGATCGGGTTCCAGAATTAGTTAACTCGTCTCTTTCCAGGCAATCAGATAGCATTGTTGGCTAGTTTCTGGGGCATCTCGATGGAATGGAAGAGCAGGATTAGATGCTGCTCTTCTGGCTACTGAAGTAAAAAGCCAGATATTGCCCCCATCTAAAATGATTTTCCAGTTCAAACGAAAAGAGAGAGAATTCATTACTCATTTATGAAGCACAATTTGACAGATCGGTGGAGCAGTTCATATACTTTCTTCATCCAAAAATTATTTTTCGAGGCACAATTCAACAGAGAGTGACCAGTTGATTTTGCTTTTGAATGTATACATACCAGCACTGTACATGATTCGTATTGTGGTTTCCAGGCAAAGTCCAAGCTTTAAAATTGTATGTATTTATATTTGTATAGTTGCTTCTCCTACAAGTATTGAACTTAGTATACATATTGTAACAGTTCCGCATTTATTGGATTCGAAAAGGGTACCATTCTTTACACAGATTTGGTTTTCATCCTTTCATTTTGTTTTTCAGCTCTTTCATCCTTTCGTTAGTGAGACCAAGTGTTGCAAATATATTGCTCTTGTTTGTCAAGATGATTGTACATTTCCTCTCACAGAATTCGCTTTTTAGTTGCAAATTAGGCCTAATTTCAAAGAGGAGGTTGGTTGGTTCACTTTTTTTTCCTTTTCTTACCAAGATGACATGCGTCACTAATCGAATTCAGGTTTTCTCGGACAAATTATTGGTAGGGACTTAATATGCTCCACACGAACTTCTCTCACCAATGACAAATAGTTGCTCTGCATATCAGGAAGACGTTCCAGAAATAAAACCTTGACCTCTATAAGATACAGCAATTACATTTCTAGGGTCTTGGAGCCTTACAACATAAAGATACAGTAAGGACTTTCATTTTGATTATACAATTATAAAGCTGTGATGAACTGGGCTACTGTGTAGTGATGATGCCTAACTTAGATTACGCTAGTTGAAGGGCTTCTTCACGCTTGAGATCGAAAACCCTGATAAGAGTGTCTTCAACAACCTAGGAAAAACCCGAACGGAATTGATCAACTATCAAGCTAAAAAGTAAAAACATTGGCAGATAATATGAATTCACATAGCTTGCAACAAAAGCTGTTCAATGGTTCAAACAACATTCACAAAGATGAGAAATACCTTATCTGGAGTAGACGCACCAGATGTCACACCAATAGTGATAGGACCTTGAGGAAGCCAGTTCTCTTTCTCAACCAACTCGCCATGCTATACAAAATACATGATAGACAGTTATGGTAGGTACAAAAGCCATACCAAAATAAAAACAACTGCTGAATGTAAAATAATCTTGTAAAGCACAACAATCTAAATTGGAATTCTGTCTTTACAGACTCACATTGAGTTTATAAGCTATTCTGTTTCCAGGGCCTATTCTCTTCTCGCTGTCAACCCAATATGAGGGAATTCCACGCTCTTCTGCAATCTCTTGTAGGTGAGAGGTGTTACTCGAGTTCCACCCACCAATGACTAACAAAAGATCTAGCTTTTCCTCAACAAGCTTGTACATTGCATCTTGTCGCTCCTGTAAAAGGAACAGACATATCACCTTTAATTCTCACTAAATATTCAAAAAAATGTACACATGACCATACCGGTCAGCAAGTGTAATAAAGTAACTCTGCGTTCATGCTCATTGGCAAACTAGCTTCACAAGGGTGTGCACATGGCTGCTGCTATGGAGTATTAGAATAAGCATTTCTTTTTCTTTCTTGGTTATTTTTATAAACACAATCTTACAAAAGGATGAAAGGCAAGATATGGTACACAATGCTCTACAACTCTAGCAAGAAAAACCTTGAACTGAGGAAACAACTTACTTGAGTCGCATCACATATTGTGTTGAAGCTGACAAAGTGGTCATTGATATTTTCCACTCCATGCTTACGCATCATGGTCTTCTCAACTAATTTTCCTGTTAGATTGATCTATGCAGTCAATAATCTACACCTACTAATCTATTTGCCAAACGATGGACCAACATAGCATAACAGAAAAAACTAACCAATCTCTTCTGTCTCCCCCTTAAGCATCGTAGTCTGATTCGCAATGCCAACTTTTACTAGGTCTCTGTCCGGATCAAACCCCGGAGAAAGTGCCTTTTTAAATTTCTGCATTCAAAGCAAATCAAAAACACTTTAACATTGCATGATGCACAAAATATTAACAGACCCATTTGAATTCATATAAGCAACAAAAAGAAAAATTCACCTCTAGAAACGCCTCTCTAGTTGAGCTAGATCCATTCAGTTCACCACCAAGAATATAGTCACACACATATGTTGCCTGAAAAAATATTTAAACCAATAGCATCACCACACAAAACTTGAAGAATGCCAACAAATGACAAAGTACAAAACTTGTATACCTCATCCATGTTTTTCACTATAACGTACTTCCCAGCAAAAGAAGCAGTGGCTACAGTTTCCTCATGAGCATATTTACCATGAATTATTGATGTGTAGTCTCCTTTCTTGTGCTTCTCCACAGTATTCCAAACCTTCACACCAAAAGACCCACACTACGTATCAGACCCAATTTTTATTTTTTTCAATTTCTGGGAAAACTTCAACTAATATAAAACACCAAACCTTGGAAACCCATGGGCAAGTAGTGTCAACAATTTGAACATCTCTGTTACTCAAGTTGAGCATCTCATCCACTCCAGCTCCAAAAGCAGGCAAAATGACCACATCACCCTTGTTCACCACCTCAAATTGCTTCTCCCCTTCCTCTATTGGGATGTTCTCCACCTTCATCTCTTCCAATCGCTGACCATATTCATCTTAACTTAATTAACTAATTAACTAAATTAGCTACTGTAAACAAAGTAAACAAACTGAACATGAAAAAAATTAAAAATAAAAGGAGGACCTTATTGACGGTTGGATTGTGGATGATCTCGTTTGTAATCCAAATCCTTTCATCAGGAAACTGCTTTCTGGCCTCGTAAGCAATCTGGACGGCTCTCTCAACGCCCCAACAGAAGCCGTACGCCTCGGCGAGCTTCACCGTCACATTTCCCCACGTGTACTCGAACCCGTTCTCCTTCAACGTCTTTATAATATCACCTGAAAAAAAAAAAACTCAATTAATTCAGACACAAAAAAATTAATTAATTAATTAATTACAGATTCTGAGGAGATATAGCTAAAAGCTAACTATAGCTTACTGGTGTACTCGCGATTCATGAGCTCGAGGGTCGCTTCTTTGTGGCCGAAGCCTCTGCGATTGTAGTTCTTGCTTCGAGTGAGGTTCTTTCGGAAGACCTTGGCGTCGAAATCGGACTCGACGGCAGCCGAAGAGGAGGAGTCGCCGGAGCATCGGACGGAGATGAGTTTCCGGCGACTCAGAGAGACCTTTCCGGCGAGGCTTTCGGAGAAGAAGAGATCGGTGCGATATGGAAGGCGGCAGAGGTGGAGAGTGATCGCCATGGCAGAGAGAGGGAGAGAGAAGGAAAGGCGCGTGGAGAGAGAGAGAGACTGGTGGGATTGGCACTCGTGGTGTTCGTTTTATCTACAGACCAACAATGTGCTTGTGCTCCATGAATATTTCGTGTTTTTATATAATTATTTGTTTATTATGTGTTTTTTTCTATTTTGGAAGCTTGTCGTTTTACGGAGAGGATCGGATTTGTGGGTCGTCGTTTCGATTCTGAACGGCATTTGCGTACATGTCAAATTACTGAAAAGGCCAGGTGATAAGCACCTTACTTTTGGAATGTACCATCAAATTTGTAAACACAATTAATGGCTCTTACCATTTAAACAAAATGGGACACAAAAAATTTGTGGATTTAGAAATTTATCAAACAATTCGTTCGCTCCGAGACAAAAAGGAAAGATGCAGAAGTATTTGGTTAGGTCTTTTATGGAAGAAACGATATAATTAGTTATTTTCAAAAAGGAAGACAATTACAATTTTCAAAAAGGTCATGTAAAAAGTTGCACAATTACAATTTTCAGAGGAATTAAGTATTTTTTTTTTGGAGTAATTGTAGTGTGTATTGAAGTATGACCTCGTGGTGTATCATGAGCTCAAGTCGCTTTTTTATAAGTAATTGTAATGGGAAATATCATTCATGTTATCAACTTAAAACACGTGAACATGTTAAATCATGTTACATATTAAAGAGCTTCGAGTAGCCATGGATGTAACCAATATCTTAAATATTGTTGATTTTAGAAATATCGATAGTTCAAAAACCTGAAAATATCAACAAACTATCGATAAGCACATGATAATCTGTTATTCATAATATTTAGCAACATTAATATTTTACATTTTATACATTGCATTCATTTGAAATTCCGGCTTCAATTCAGCTTCTATGCTAGTTGCAAGCATTCTTGACGCTTGATGTGGAACACCCTAATAAGAAAGTCTTCAATGACCTGGCCAAAACCCAAATGGAAAATATGAAAGATGAAGCTAATTGAGAACGATAAACAATTTAGGCAGATGGAAATTACCTTATCTGGAGTAGAGGCACCAGCTGTGACACTTATAGTAAGAGGACCTTGAGGCAGAAAGTTCTCTTCTCAATGCCAACATAATAGGAGGGAATTCCACGACTTTCTGCAATCTGTTGTAGGTGAGACGTGTTTCTTGAGTTCCATCCACCAACCACTAAGAAAAGATCTATATCTTTTCCTTCACCAGCTTGTACATTGCATCTTGTCGCTCCTGTAAAAGGAAGAGAGACAAATCACACCTTTCACTCTCAAAAAATGTATGGCTACGGTTTAAGGATGTCCTTATTTAAGAAAGATAAAAGAGAGAGAGAGATATAATCTAATGATCATAAGGGTTTATTTTTGGGTTTTCTTCTAAGGATGTAAAAGGTATCATAAATCATAAATTGTTTAGCAATTTGATCCATGATTCCTATTTTCGTTTTGGTCAATCCAACAAACTATACGTTGTTTTTTTGTTCGTTTTTCACATTTTAAGGATGAAAATGACTACATATTGTTTTGATTGTTGACTTGTATTGTGAGTAGGTCCAACCAAGGATGTGTGCACTTTTTTTTTAAAATAAAAACATTATTAGCAGCATACATAGTTAGGTCAGTTGATCAAAGCAGTGATTATAGCATGATTATATCATTAATCACATATCAAAATAGAAGGTAATATTGTTTCATGATCGTAATATAATTTTGAATAAAAATAAATGTTATGATTATAATAATAAAAAATACACTCATAGTCATGGATGCACTTCTAATTTATTAACTATATATACCAAGATTTATTTTAAATTGTTCCTCGGAATTTTGTTTTCTTTACAAAATTTGAATTACCAAACAATTTTAATTGTTTTTAAAATTAATTATATGATACTTCAAGAAAGTTTGTAACCGTATAAGACTCATAAAATTGTATTAAGTTTACAAAAGATTTGTACAAGCCAAATGACAAGTCTGTCATATGTTGTCAGGTGGGTTGAGTTGAATTACTTCCAAATAGTATTCGATTATTTTCTTTATACAATTCATATCAAGAAGAGGAGGAGGATTCGAACACAAGTGCAAAACACTTGTATACCTCGTCTACATTTTGCACCAACGTGCTTACCAGCCAAAGAAGCGTGGGCTACAGTTTCCTCATGACCATATACACCATGAATGATTGAAGTGTAGTCTCCTTTCTTGTGCTTCCCCACAGTGTTCCAGACCTTCACACAAACAGACACATATTTTAATTTTTTCTTCAAAAATTGAATGAAATATAAATAAATAAATAAAAACCAACCCTGGAAACCCAGGGGCAAGTAGTGTCAACAATTTGAACACCTTTGTTAGTCAACGTGAGCATCTCATCCACTCCTCCAGCTCCAAATGCAGGCAAAATGACCACATCGCCCTTGTGCACCATCTCAAATTGCCTCTGCCGCCCTTCCTCTCTTGGAATTCTCTCTACCTTTCCTCCAATCGCTGCCCATGTTCAAATAAATATTTTAATTAACTAAATAACTAATTAATTACCTAATAAATGAAAAATAATAATAATAACAAGGACCTTATTGACCGTTGGATTATGGATGATCTCGTTGGTTATCCAAAACCTTTTCATCACGAAACTGCTTTCTTGCCTCGTAAGCAATCTGTACGGCTCTCTCGACTCCCCAGCAGAATCCGTGCGCCTCTGCGAGTTTCACCGTCACGTTTCCCAACGTGTATTCCAACCCGTTCGCTTTCAACGTCTTGAAAAATCACCTGAAATAATAATTAATTAAATTAAGTGATTAGTTCCTAATTCTAAGGAGTTTACCAGTATAATCGCGGTTCATGAGCTGAGGGTGCTTCTTTGTGGCCGAAGCCTCTGCAATTGTAGTTCTTGCTTCCAGTGAGGTTCTTGCGAAACACCTTGGCGTCGAATTCGGGTTCGACGGCGGCCGTAGAGGAGGAGTCGCAGGAGCATCGGACGGAGAGAAGTTTCCGGCGATGTAGAGAGGCTTTTCCGGCGACGCTATCGGAGAAGAAGAGATCGGGTCGGGTTTGCGGTGGCAGAGGTGGAGAGCGATCGCCATTTCAGAGCAAGAGAGAGGGAGAGGCGCGTGTTATGGCGGAGCGCGTGGAGAGGTACTGGTGCGGGCTTGGCTGTGGTGGTGTTTATTTTTATCCATGAATAGTAATTGGTCCTTTTATTTGTTTAACATTTTCTGGGAAGTTTGGCCTAAAATGTAGAGAATCAAATTTGTGGAAAGTTTGGCATCTTGTGTGTCAAAACGTTATTGGTCGATAATAAGAAAATAATGTTATTCTCGTTTTATAAAAGTCTATCGAACTTTCTATAGGCCAAAATCACTTACCAAACTTTTAGGTGGGTTTTGTTCGCCATGGAACTTTTACCGGCACACTTCTTTTTTTTTTTTTTTTTTCTTTCCAAGTTGAATAAGTTCTATTTTGGTTCTCTATTTTGGTTTTTATATGTTTTTCTCCGTTTGTTCTTTTCTTTCCCAAAATGCTCTTTTGTTTTTCTTATGAAGCGTTATTTTAAACTATTTTAATGTATGGAGAGGGATATCGAACTTGAATGTAAAGAAACGGGCATAATGTGTTGACGTGAGTCTCCTAATTAATCAAAGAGATTTATTTCCTTGATTAATTAAGAGATTTACTTTTCTATACTATATAGTGCAAATCATTGTATAATTATGATATATTATTCTAATTAATTAGTGTATCTATTTCCTTGTAAAGCACTCATGTAAACTCCTATATATACCTCTTTATGGAGAAAAATAAAACTCAACCTAAAGTATTCAAACCATATTCATATTTTAACACAATGCCATGACCAGCTGGCCCAACCCACATATGCTAAAATACTAATTTTTGTTTAGGGACATATTTTGGGTAGATTATGTGCGACTTCTTCTAATGATGCAAGATAATTTCATCTAAAAAGGAGAATACACCAAAACAGAAAGCAATCGAGATAACCACAGAACCTAATGGAAGGTGGCTAAATAAATATAAATATACTTCAATCCAATCCAAGTACCTAATCGAATGCAGCTAATGGAAAGCGAAGATCTCAATTACAAAAACGAAAATAAATAAGTATAATATACCTCAATCATAATGCCTAATCGAATATAAATTATAGTACCTAACTAAAAACACCTCATCATTGTACCTAATTATTAGTTAGAAATATACCAAAGAGACTACACCTAGAGAGATAGAGAGAGTGAGGTTTGCCCTATTTGTATGGAAAGGTTTGTTGTGGGATCATAAGATGTTACTTGCATGCCTTGCTCACACGTGTTTCATGAAACATGCATAAGAGTATGGCTAGATGAGGATAAACCTAATTGCCCTGTTTGTCGCTTTGAGATGCCTCTTGTTGAATGGATCAGGATGAAAAATTGTGGTTTTATTAATTTTCTGTAATGAGTTGTTTTAATGAATTAAATTTTCTATTTATTTCATGTTTCTATTTAGTACATGATTACGTAGTCCTTGATGACCGGCTTAAGAGATAGATTCAGTAGTGTAGCTAATAGGTTCTTTAAGGAATTAAAGAAGAAGAAGATACATAAACTTAACAATTTCAGAAATTGAGAACCTCATGAGTCATGACTGAAGTAGATAATTGCCAGTGCCTCAATTTCCTCCAAATTAGCTATAACGGATGTGCTCTCCATATAGCACCGGAGTTCGAATCCCCCTTCACGTAGTTTGGTTTAGATCGTTTGTTTAATTATTCCTGCGTGAGTCCCAGAGGAAGGGTAGGAGGAAGAAGCGTCACGCCCCTAATTCCCCTCCTCTTTGATTCCGTAGTATGGCAACGTCCAGTTGTTTCTTGGAGTGGACCCGTTTGCTTTGTTTGAACGCAGTCGAAGTCGGATCCCCACTTCAACTGAATGAATGAATCAAATCAAATCAAAACGATTGCTCTGCTCTATCTCATCAGATAGAGAGACGAGGGAGGGAGGAGAGAGGGAGAGACACACAGAGTGTAGAGTGTTTGGTGCTCATACTATTATAAAACGACGTCGTGTTTGGACCTCAACTCTCTAGAGACAGAGACGAAGACAAAGGCAGAGAGAGAGATAGAATGGCGCTTCCCATGGAAATTGGCTTAGCAATCGCGGTGTTTTTTTAAGGCGGTGGAGATGGAATCGGACGGTCGAGTTTTTATCAAAAATAACCAAAATTTACCTCATACTTTCATAAATGTCAGTTTTTATAAAAACTTTCAAAAATAGCCAAAAACTCACTTAAAAATACTCAAATGCCTTCAAAACTAAAACCCACAAAAACCTAAAAAAGCAAAACATGAAACCTGTAATCTATGTTTTCATTTGACTTTAAACATAAAAACTCCCCTATGTTAGTATCTGTTGTCTCTGTCATTGGGCTCGAAGCTTTGGTATTATTTGTTGTCGTCAGCCATGTTGATGCTATCACCATTGGAGGCCACGCACAACCCTTTGTCAACCATATATGGACTTCAAAGCTGCTAATTAGATTCTGATATGAACTTTAACATTGCAGAGATGAATCAATAACTCTATGAATGCCTTGTTAAATATATAATACAAATATATGGCTTATTAGAGATAATTAAGTAATTAGATAATGAAGATGAAAGTGATCATAGAACAAAAGCTTTGCTTCAACTCAGTGTTGGGTGCATGCAGTACTCGGACTAGCTAGGAATCAAGTCATATTCATCCTTCAACTCCTTCAATGATATAACATGGGATCAAACCTTTGTGTTTTATATATGTTTAAAATCAAATTGAAAACAAAGATTGCATTTTTTTATTTATTTAGGTTTTTACTTATGAGGGCGTTTGAGTAATTTTAGGTGAATTTTTTGCTATTTTTGAAAGTTTTTATAAAAACTGACATTTATGAAAGTATAGGATAAATTTTGGCTATTTTTGATAAAAACTCCGGACGGTCGAGAGCTGAGGCAGTCGGATCACGGTCTCCTGCGGCGAGCGCGAAGTCGCGGACGGAAGTGAAGTCGTTCTTCGTCGGGGCACGTGGCGGCGGGGGTAGAGATCACGTGAGGGATGTGTTGTTGCTGGCCAGCATATAGTTTGTGGGATTGCAGGTGTCGCTCTGTTTGTGGCGTCTGCCTTTGTGTATGTCTGTTTTTTTTTTCCCCGTTCTTTCTAGGATTCAGCTACATTAGGGTTTCACATGTTTTGGACTTTTGGTTTTCCCGTTCAAACAAGAAAAGAAAAGCAACAATTTCCCAGTCCTTGACTTGAAAGAATTCAAACTCCGTTTAACAAAAGGAAAACACTGTTTCGAGAAGAAGTCAATTTCCACATTTTACATGGATTTAAAACCTATATATATATATATATATATATATATATATATATATAGTAATGCCACTACTCTTGGTTCTCTATGCTTCAATATATATTTCTGAATGGAAATCTATCACGAGAGCGATCAAGGATTCTTCTATGATATCAAGCCCCTAATCGCCACACAATTAGTAGACCACCACCCTGATCATGATCATGATCATCAAAATGAGAAATCTTCATCTCCACATGACAGGACTAAACTTGAAATCAACTTCACCCTCTTCGTATACAACAAGTACTACGTCAACCTCTCCGAAGAAGACGAAACCCAAAGCATCGCTATCTGCCAGTATGAAGAGCCCGCCATAACAGCAACACATACAATTGATGATGTGCGCTCGTTAGACACTGAACTCGACGTGGTCAAGCTTTTTCTCTCCGAGCAACTGTACCAACTGAAAATCAAGGACGACGAGTGGCACGATTCAGTCGTGGAGGATATTATAAAGCGTGGTCGTGAAATTGGCAAGTCGGATTCAAAAATTGGGCCCAAAATACTGCGTTTGAGGGTTGACATGAGTATAACCCATATCTTGGAGCTGTGTGATATATGTTCGGATAAAACAGTGCTCGAGAGGGATGCATTGCTCAAGAAGATGCTAAAGAGGACAAGAGTGGTGGCTAATGATGAACAATATGACGAGAATGAGGAGGAGGAGGAGGAGGCGGGTCGAGAAAGAAAACGACTCCGTTTTGTGCGTGAAAATGAGCTTTGCCCTATTTGCATGGAAGAGTTTATTGCAGGATGGGATGAGGTAACTTGCATGCCTTGCTTGCATCCGTTTCATGAGAAATGCATAGGAGGATGGCTTAGAGAGAATCAACACAATTGCCCTGTTTGCCGCTTCAAGTTACCTATTGAACATGGACCACAAGGAAAAGTTGTGGTTGATGAATGTCCTAATTGGTTGATTTCTTCTGATCATGAGAATGAGAATGAATAATTTTCGGGACAATTTTAAGTATCCTGTAAAAAAGTTTCGATGTCATTTCAACTTTCTTTTGATTATGACCATATTCCTAAGAGAAGAGTTTCACATAGGCTCCATGTAATGACCTGATTATGTACATAATCCTTTTCTATTGAAGGAATGCTCAAATAATCTAATTTATGGACACAGACATTCATTGTGAATTTTACTTTAACGACCCAAACCGTTTAATTTTCAAGTCTGTTCACAGTTTATTCAAGAATTGTCCTTCCAAATAATTAGAAGCATATATAGGAGCATGCCTTACTCATGTGTTTCATTGAAATTGCATACGAGCATGGCTTGTCACATTAATTGAGAGATGCATATTGAACATATGGATCTCACAAGAAAATAACATTGTGGAGTTTAACTTCAATTAGGATTTCGATTTGCAAGAGATCTCATATTTTTACCTTCACAATCACAACAATTAGTTCATTTTCATTCCCATTTATAACTAAAAAAAAAGAAAAAAAATTCAAAGCATTATGTGCAAATAACTAGTGTTTAAATAATGAGCATGCAAACAGATTTTGCCCATAGAATAAAGATTTGCTCTCTCTGGTCTCTTAACTCTCCATGAATACAATCTAACATGCTTCCTTCCCGTGATCAAACCTATATATATGCCTTGGGCAAGTGTTCGATTTGTTCAATACAAAGAGGTGAGACTCAAATCGTAGCAAGATTTTTCATTTACCAATTGGCTTAGCCGAAGTATTTGTTTGTCTTAGAGAATGGTAATCCGTTTTCCCCATTTTCTTCTTGTCATTTGATCCATTTCGGAAATTTCGAGTTTTGTCTAAATTTCGAGCTTATTTATTTATCCTTCCAAATACAGGCTCCATTGTCACAAGAACAAATTGATAAGGAGTTTGCCGCTCAACTTTCTCTGTTAGATTCACAAAGAAAAGGCAAAGATATTGTAAACGGTGAGGCTGGCTAATATCCCTTTATACCCTAAAACAAAATATCCCTCTACTGATACAATGATTTTTAGTTAATTGCTTTTTTAGTACTATCAAAAATTAATATTTGCCAAATGTATTACTTTTTAATTAGAGGGTGATTATTCTGAGGAGGATTTTGACATGCTGCTAGCTATGGCTATATCTATTGAAGAAAGAAGTAACTCCTCAAAACCATCCAGGTAAACCTCATCTCATTTCAAAGTCAATTTATTGACTTTATATATATATATATATATACAGAAATTCTCCTATGCGGACATCCGAACATTATTATCATGCGGACGCAATGTATTTTCTATTATCCCTTCCTCATTTCCTCTCTGTTTACGATGGGGTCCGCACAATAATAAGATGTAGATGTCTCGATGAGAGAATAAGAAAAGGGTTGTGTACATAAGAATAAGAAGAAGGTGAAGGAGGATATTCTGAAAAGTTTACTGTCAAATAATAATAACCAAATAAACATTTAGTTTCGTAGACATGTTCAGGTTAGGTTACATTATACATGTCAGACTGACATCATTTTCTTCATCTTATTTCAGCTCCACTGGTTCTACTCATCAAAATCAAATAGTTTCTGATACAGGAGTAAGTGGAATTACCCCTTTTTATTTAAAATAACATCGTGGCAGAAATGAGGTTTTTATTTTATTTTCTTTAACAAGAGATATTGGGGGATGACCTCAGGTGCAGGGATAACTGATTTTAAGCACTTGCCCTTCTCCCTTCTCTTTTATATATATCCCTACTTCTGAATTTGCTGACTGATTGTGTTGCCTTTTTCCAATTGTTATCTAGGATGATGAATCTGATGATGTAGTTCCTGCTGTGGCTGAGGGTGCTGCGGGTAGATCTTCTAACAGATCAGTTGGAAGAAATGCTGGGAAGAATGTTGATAGATCCACCTGACTCCTAAGGACGTTCGTAATAATATGTTATATGATGAAAACTATTGCTATTAGGAATAATTTTTGGGATGCGACCATGAAATTTGTGATGTGAATTTGGTTGTTTGCTGGGTTCAAATATAATTAAGGACGAAATAAATTTTTTATCCACGTGATTTGAATCCTATATTAGTTCTTTAGACTCCAATAATAACAGTCCCCTTGGTCATTACATATTATTATATCTGTTATAAAACAGGAAATTATGGAAAGAATTTAGAGGAAGAGATCTATTCGTGTGTGTTTTTCATTCATCTTTGGTGCCTATTTATAGGCATAAGAAATATATAGTTTACTACCATAAGTGGTCATATATATCATTGGTGAGTCACATATTAGGTGGAGTGGTCATATACATCATTAGTGAGTCATAAGGTAGGTTACAATCATATCATGGGGGTACAAATATAGTGATAGGAATTGTGAGTAAAAGAGATATGGTGGACATCCATAATAATCATATTGATTTACAACAATATCAGGGATCTTGAGATTTTGGGTGTAATGAATTAGCTAGTGAAAAAATTAAACACCAATGAGGTGTGTAGTGGCTTCGGCTTTTGGTGTGTTTTAAAGTGGTTTTGGGTTCAAACCCTCCTGGTATCTGTCTCATTTTTAACTTTAGCCATAAAAAAAAAGGGAAAAAGTTAAACAAAATTTTATTTTATTTTATTTTATTTAAATAAATAAATAAATAACCAAACTAGAAAGCCTTATTTTCTAATGTATTATATATCCTAATAGTTACGTCAACATGACTGTTATAACCAAAGAAAACCATAGAAATCAAAATTTTAATCCTCGCTAGAAAAACTATTTAAACCTTTTGTCAATACGGACTTGGTTCATTTGGCCCAATAGAATGGACAAAACTTTGTGTGAACATAAGACCATTACGTAGTTCATTTGGCCCAACAACTCCACTTTTGCATATGTACACATGAATGGACAACGTGTTTAAACTTTAGGATATAGTATTAATATATAAGCACATGTACATATTATGGTATAGGTGATTTGATAACACCACGCGATATTGTTATAATCCGAAGAAAAAATTTATCGAATTCAATGAGAGAGGTACCATATAATTGATGAACTATCATAAATAATTTTTTTTTTTTAGTTTAGCTGTATATGTGCTCCCCCTCAAGTTTTCCACATTTGTTTTTTCGCATTTTATCCTTTTTATTTTTGATAGAAAAAGATAATAATAAAGTTGGACTCCCATGACAATAAGGAAAACATTTCCTTTGTCAATTGGGAAACCCGAGTCGGTGTGGCAACCTATATATTTATATATATATTAGCGTCACTCTTGAGTCTTACAATTCACCACAACTTTCTTTTCTATTTTAGAGCGACACGCAATGGAAGCCGCCTATCACGAGCTGCATTTGGCGGAGTTGCCTGACACAAAATTAGACCACCCTGATCGTCATGAGCAATCTTCACCCAGCGTTCCAATTGAGATTGATTTCAAATACTCCATAAACCACAAGGTTTTTGACGGCGATCTATCCGAAGACGGAACCATAACCGGCCTAATCCTTATACACCAATATGAACCTCAAGTGACAATAGCAAAAGCCACGATAGAAGATGTGTGCGGTTTAGAAACCCGAAACGACCTCAAGGGTTTTCTTTCAGAGAATTTGTCCTTGCTTGGAGTCGACGAGGACCCGCAGGATCAATTGGTGGAAATGATTATAGAATTCGGTTGCAAAATTCGCGACTTGGATTCGAACAAGGGGGCTAAAGTACTGCGATTCAGTGCTCATATAAAGAAAGAGCATAACTGGATTCGCTCCGAGAGGGTTCCGAAAGAAAGAGAACTTGAGATGGAAGCGTTGATCAAGAAAACCCTAAAGAGGGTTAGAGTGGTGGCTGCTGATGAAGATGAAGATGAAGACGAGGAGGAGGAGGAGGAGGGTGGGAAAAGAAAAAGAAGACGTGTAGTGCAAGAAAGTGAGGTTTGCCCTATTTGTTTGGAAAAGTTTGTTGTGGGATCAGAAGATGTTGCTTCCATGCCTTGCTCACATGTGTTTCATGGCAACTGCATAGGGCGATGGCTGAAAGGGAGTCACCATAGTTGCCCTATTTGCCGTTTTAAGATGCCTTGGATCACAAGGCAATATTAGGGTCTTAAGCTACTCAAATTAGTTGTTTTAATTTGCTATTTGTAATGGTTATGCAAAGCTTACATATGTTTCATATCAATTTTAATGGTAATTCCCCTGTAATACTAAGTGAGGAATAAAAACCACAACCGATGTGTGCCAGGCATTGGGATCTAAGCTACCCTAGCTGTTCTAATTTTCTTTACTTGTATGTTGTACTTGTTGCTTTCTTCTAAATTGAGAATGGAACTCGCTGGGCATGATTTTGCATTTTTCATTAACCTAACTAATAATAATTGCTGACTTAACCTACTACTCTCAAAGAAATTCTTTACTTGGGTTAAGGAAATGAGGAAAAGAGAAAATCAGAGTATTTCAAATTTGTTAAACCCTAAACAAAATCATTAACAAATTAGTGTTGGAAATCATTAAAATTTTCTCAACTTTTGTGGTTACTGTAAATAATAAGTGGGTGAAATAAAATAAAAAATATTGAAAAAAGAAGCAGGGTGAAAGTTTAAGGTTCATCCTTCTCCCTTCTACTATATACGTTTACAAAAGCTTACTTGGTAGACCATTACTTAAATATAAGCTGTTTGATTCATATTTAAAACTCTGACAAATCCCAAATAGGAGCAAGTTAATTTGGCTTATAAATGATTTCTTTGGACTCGACTCGAGAAGCAGAGCATCAGCAGCTTCCGGAGAAACTGAATTGGACATCACAGGATGTGCTATTTTCCTCAGCTTTACCACCACCATCTTCTGCGTCATGCTTGTTTCCAGGTTTGACTATAGTCTCAAATGCTTTCCCAAAATGTTTGGTCTTGCAGTGGTCTTGAGTTCAGAAAGCGTAGACCATACATCAGTCATAATTTTCTCCACATCCAACTGAAATTAATGTCAAGAAACAATAAAAATTCAATACAGTTGCTCATATTAGGTACCGAAACCATAATTTTTATAAATAGAAAACTAAAACAGACGCTAATTACTAATTTTAAACCTTCAAATACTTTTCTAACCAAAACGAAACCCTCAAATATTTCCAAGAAGCAATGAGAATCCTTTGGGAGGTTACTTCTGTCAAAATGTGAGTGCTTTGACCTTGTGAAGCTTCAACCATCTATTGTTCTGGAAACAAATGTCTCAATATATCAACCATGCCCAGGTTGCCCTTCATGTCGACAAAAAGGGCATCTGAACAGACGAACATTGAACAATCAATCCTAGAAGTTGCAATTACCAAAGCACTGCCGGTCTTCTTAAATGCTTTAGCTAGCACATTGACATTTTCTTTGAGTGGAAGCACATTGACATTTTCTTTGAGTGGAAGCACATTGACATTTATACCAAGAGACTTCTGTACAGAAATAATTCTTCTAAGGGCAGCAGAGATCTCCCTTGGTAGTAGATTCTCAGTGACATATTCCCAATTCTTCAGATCTAAGAGTATATCAAAACCTATCCCAAAATTCAAATAAAGCAAACACAATGTCATAACCAATCTTTGCATTAGTAGCAAATAATACTTCTTCGAATATGTGGTAAAATTTCCAATCCACTCAATCATGGTCGCCTCATCAAAGAGACACTCCCGAATAACATCAGTCAAAAACTGAAGGATGACTTCAAAAGACATTCGCACATCAAAAACTTCACAGGAATTAAATCCGGTATCTTTCTCATGGTATATCAGCCATTCAATAAAGCAAGATCTTTCAGTGATCACATAACCTTTACACAGAGATACCCAAATCAGAAGGCGATCAACAAGATACAAGAAGCAACTAGGTGATATGTAGTAATGTGCACTCCTAGTTTCGTTATAAGTTTTGAACAACGCATCACCAAACGTCAACAAAAGAGACTCCACTCTTGGTTCTTGGATGTTGCCACATAGATTTTCAATGAACGCCTTCCATAGTGGATTGTACTCAATATTTTTCACAAGCGTCGCACACAGTTCATCATTCAGCTTACCAGACGCAAGAATTATTGAAGCAAGGTATCCAATTTTCCCTGAAGACAGGTCTTTGGATGAGCTCATGTATTCAACTATCACTTGTTTCAGTAAATTCTTACAAGCTTCAGACCGTCGAAGAGATATCATATTCTCTCTTGATGATTTCCTCCAATCTAAAGGAAATATGTAGGAAACAAAATTATCACCCGACAACTTAACAAATTTCTGCAGTGTGTCACGATCTATCAGGCTCCGCTTCAGAAATTTAGAGTCAAGAAGATATGTCACAACCTCATATATCTGGATAAGAGACTTGCTTCTGAAGAATTTTGAATGAGATTGAGTGCTTAGGAACCTGTAAAGAGCTTCAAGTTTGCCCAGAACCTTAATGCCAAGATATAGCATTTCAGAACTCCAATAATTCTGAGCAGCTGAAACATACTTGTGAACATCAATTGAGACTAACTCCCCGTTACTTCGAAAAAATCTTTTCTCCACACCTCTAATCCAATCCACATCAGAGATGACTGAAAGATAAATCGGATTCAGATCTTCATGAAACAGCCTCCATACTCCTAAGTAATTTAGAAAGAAGTCTTCATAATTTCTGTATTCATTGGCGTCTATCGATTCGAAGTTCCCTAGATATTCAATCAAGTAAATACTTTTATCCTTCCAAGAATTCCAAAAGTACTGCAGTGAATCAGCAGAAACCCGTGTCTTATATTTTTTGCCTTCTGACTGCTGTTTACGATTATCCATCAATTTGTCTTCCCACAAAAACTTAGAGGTGCTTGAAGAAAGAAGACCATTCAAAGTTTTCTGAGCTGAAAACATTTCGTCTCTGACAGTTTCCATCCTGGATCTCTCATCTTTCACAACAGAATAATGAAATGCACAAATCTCTAGAAAATCCAATTCAGTTTTAGTAGTCCCATTTCCTCGTTTACCATACTCTGCCGTTGCATGTTGTTTCCAATCTTTGATGTATTCCAGACCTCTGTCAAATAGTTTTCCTTTGGAACACATAGAAATACACTCAGAGAAATAATTCCCCCTTGCATACGCATCTGCTGCAAGCGCATAGCATCCAGCTAGAGAAAAGCATTCCCCAGCTCTTTCCAGTTCAGGTTCATTGCATTTATCCAAATAAATATAGCCTGCACCACCAAAAGGTTTTAAGTGATAAAAGCAACAATTTTAAGATTTTAAGGGCAACAAAGGATACCCTGAAAGCTGTCACAAGTCACACAACACAATAGCCTTTTCACTGTAACATGAATTCTGGAAAGACAAAGACAATAGATGTTAAGATCATACCGGCTCGTTTATACTCTCCCAAATTGTAAAAGCATCTGGCAGCAGAAACAGACAGGCCGATAGCTTCAAATATTAAAGCAGCCCTCCGAAGCATGGTATTAGCCATTTCAGGATTTGAAGTGCGCATATGGTGAGCCTTAGCTTTAAGTTCAGCAGCTTCAGAACGCCTTTTCCAGAATGTATCACCAGCTTTTTCAAAGCACATTCTGGCCATTTTGTAGTTATGATCTTGATATAGCTGCAAGAAACAAAATAAAAAGGGGATACATTAATATTATTGAAACTACTGGTTATGATCATGATCATGACAATAGTTATTATGATCGTAAGAAAAGTTACTATATAATCATAATGATCATGATTACTATTCTAACAATGATAAGAATATCAATTGACAGTGCTATTACTCTTGTCATGATTAAGCAAACCTTAATTCCACGTGCTTTCCACTCTTGTGGACTGCTTGCAACTTGCATAGAAAGTGCAAATGAATCATCAAGTTGTCTAACTTGTACAAGACATTTCTTTTTCCAGTAGTCAAACATGGGATTGGAGAGCTCTTCAACATTCTCATAAATCCACAACCTCTGTCTCGTACGAGAGACTGCAACATATAACTGCTTTAATTCGTAGCATAACGTGCTGTGTTTTGCATCATCAAAGCTTGGAAAACCTCTGTCTTGTTCCTTCATGAAATCATATATCACTCTCCATTGATTTTTCAGGGGTGATGATCCAAAAAAATTGTACAAGAGTACATCCTGCAAAAAGGGCAAATGCTAAGAATGTACCGAACATTGATTTCAAACATGACAATTTCAACTGGAATAAAAATATTAAATTTGCAGCAAATTTATTATAGAATTCAAATATCAACCACTGTCTTATATGAAGATATAGCTGGTGGTAGATGTAGCAAGACAAAAAATTTGAATGAAAAAAACAAAAACAGAAGAACGTTTACCTGGCAGAAGTAACTGAGGATCAAACACATCAAAATATATTAAATGAAAATTTTCAGTGATAAACTTATGTAAGATTATTAAACAAATCAAAGAAACAAACACTGTAGTGACCTGAAACTCTAGGCCCTTGCAGTCCATTATAGTAAGAACAAGTGCTTGCTTCCGTATGGAGTTGGAGATTTCCTTCCGTGCACTAGCGTCACGTACCAAAATAACCTGCTCTGCCCCAAAACCAATTGTGTTCCTAGTAACAAATTCAGTATTTCCAAAAATTGTTTCAAATACATTTTCATTTTCTCCAGAGTAAATTAAAGTTGGAGCTTCCCCATATACTGGAATTGTTTCTGGTTTCAACTTATCAATTGAGTGGGGAAAAAAATGATAAAGTAGTTCAACAATGCTCTGCAATAGCTTCAGTATACCATCATGGCTTCGGAAGTTTTCTGTCAAATGAAAAATTTCTGAGATTTTCTCATTGTCCATTTGTTCTTTATGCTTCTTTCTTCTTGAATCCAATACAAACTTGTTGTAGAACAGATGTCGTATATCTTGGAATCTAAAATGAATCCCCCTTGCAATGGTTTGCACTGTATCACCAGAAAAAACAAAGCCCTCTTCAACATTACTGCAGATATATTTGAACAGTGCAATTTGGCTCATGGCAAGATCCTGAACCTCATCAATGTACACAAAGTCAATCTCATCACCCTCATATTTTTCACGTTTAAAACGGCGGTGAATATCATTCACAAAATCAGCAATATCGAATTCACCATTCCTTCTCTTCATTTTTTCATAAATCTCAAATATATCATATATTTTATCTCTCTTCTCTTTGTCTAGGTCGGAAGCCTTTCCCTCTGACATTTGCGCATAATCCTGCCGGCTGAGTTTTCCATCACATGCTTCCATAGCACCCAGACCACCTTTTATTTGAGAAATAATCTCAGTAAAGACTCTTGAAGCATCAAGCTTCTTTGTTAACTGGATATTAAAACGAGGCCAATATGATGAACTAAATCTCTCATAATTGACCTCCTTTGTGCTTAGAAAGTTCTGCAGCAAAACTGATCTTGAACTTTGCAGTCTGTTGTGAGGAAGTTCAGTGATGTCAAGGAATCTTTCAAAGTAAGAATTACCCAAACTTCCATCAAGCATCATCAAGAATTTACGAAATGTTAAGCAAAGAGGATAGCATTGGGGCGGAATATTAAGAAAAGAATCAGGGATACCCTTGAATTGTGCTTCCTCATCATCAAAATCATCCATATCAATCAAACTGCATTGACCTGAAGGGCTTCCACCACAAGCGAAACTGTGAACATAAAAAAGTTGATGAAGTTGACATTTACAATTGAAACGAATATATATATATATATATATATATATATATCAAATTCATTCTTAATCATATGTACCAGAACTTGAACCAATGAATTAACAATTAGATTTCTACACATAAATTTACGATTTCAAGAACATGTCCCCGGTACTATGCAAGTATTCAAACAACTAGCAAGTCAATCAAGAACATAAATATGGTGCATTCTGACTAAGGGGTCACAGTAAATAGATTTCTGAAGAAATAAAAAGTTAGCAAACATCATTATTCGAATAATCCGCTCACCTTTTCAATCGTGAAATATGTTGCTTGACAGAAAAACAGAGTTTAGGACTGACAGTCACAAAAAGCTGGCGCAAAGCAGTCACATTAGTAGATGAAGAAGAAGAAATCTGCTCAGCCTCATTATTCGGACTAACATGTCTGAATGTATTGCTCCCAACACCGTAGAATCCCTCTTCTGCTGCCCTACGGTGCTTCTGTTCTTTCTGATATAACTTCATGGTCAATACTGTTGTCTTCCCAGTGCCTGACCGTCCTTGAATAAATGTACTTCTATTGTAAAGGATGGTCTCCATTTCTTGGTCAGTAACTTCAAACGGGAGATCCAATTCTCTGCCCTCATGGTCGGAAAGCAAGACATTCATTGCCCCAGAAGATGACAAGGAATAGAATTTCATCAGCAACAAACTGTCGCGGACCTCGCAACGCTCAACATAACTTGTATTTCCAGAAGAGTAACCAACAAAATCATTCGGGATTTCCGTGATGCTAACATCTTTGAATCGGGGAACATCCAAAGAGGGTGTCCAGCTTGCTGGAACTTCCACATCACTGGTCACAATACAAACCAGTAAAAGTCAGCACTCTTTTATTTAAAAAAACTGATCGAACATTTGTTACATGAGTCCAAGGTAGCATAGTGTAAAGCTCTGGCAACATCAATTCATAAAAATATATAGTAGAGGCAAAACAGCATACCCCTCAAGACATCTCTCCCTGCAGAGATTGATAAAACCATCTGTATATCTTTTAAATATAGAGTCTAATCGGTCCACCAATTTTTCAAGACCCTGTAGATCAGGCAATATGTCCCAGATTTTTAACACTTGAACGTATCTGGAATTTTTTACTATGTCTGTTGTGCTGAGAATGTATAGCCCTTCAACCTTAAACTTCCGTAAAATCATGGAAGAGCTTCTACAAACTATCTCCACATTTTTTCTCCTGGGTCTCCAGCCACCCGAAATCCTAAGTAGAAGACTCAGTACTGACATCTTCAATTGGAATGACTTCAGTTCTTTGAACGATTTCAAAAAGTTATCACTGAATACCACCTAAGAAAATTTGGGAAAAAATATTGACAAGTGTAACAGCTCAAAATTTTTAGTGAAATAGAGGGGGGGAAAGAAAAAACTATCAAGCTGATAAACCAAAAATTTTACCTTCCATGTTGCACTTCCAGACATGTGCATCGCCTTCCATATTCGTATGTAAGGAGCTATGTTTAATAAGAAAACCATAAAGAGTGATGTATGAATGCTATGGTTGACTTCAAACTCTTTCGACGCTTTGACTTTAAAATGAAGAGCAGTTCTATCTTCCTCGTTCTCATTTTTGGAGACCTCAGTGACTACTAGAAAGGCCCAAGAGCTCCCTAACTTCTGTAAATCAGAAACAGTTTCGGGTCTAGTATCTGCTAAAACAAAAACATCTCCAGGCAGAATTTTGTATGGTCCTTTGCTGCAATCGGTGGACAGGTTTCTCCAGCAATCAACCTTGATATCATATAGCTTTGTTCCATATGGATTCAACTCTTCAACAGAAATTACCTTACTATATGGCGCTCTGTCCATAGTTTCCATACTCGAACGCAGTTGAGTCCGAGTGTCGTCCAACAAAGGATATGAATAAGACCCGAAATGATCTTGAACCGACAGAAATGATTCGGGAATCTTTTCCACCTAAAGATTACAAGGTCATCAACCATGAACATTACTTTTTTTAAGATAAAAAAAAGGCAATCAGCATCACTTGTATCATAAATCAATGGATATATATATTTAAAATTCAAATATGGTTAGAGCTCAAGTTTGTTTGATCAATGGAGTTCACACAGTGTTCTTATCTTGGTACAAACTAAAGGCTCTAATCAATCCATGCTGAATAATGGCCAGAACAATGGAATTGAGAAGGCTATCTAGCTAGTATAGTGACACAACACGAAGCATAAAAATCTCATCAAATTTTAAGAAACAAGACAAAGAGAACAGGTTACAATAAGGATAGGGCAAAGGTTCGATTTGCTTCCATTGCAACCGAAAAAAAAAAACAAAGAGAAAGATGACAATGGAAGATAAACATGGGAACTAATTAAATACCTTGTGCTGGTAAAGATTTTCATTAAGAATGTCTTGGAGAGACCAAGAAAACAGAATGTCCGTCAAGCTCTCAGAGCCTTCCATCATGTCCTCACACTGTTCTCTTCTTAACTGATATGGTGAAGTTGAAGCACAATTATATCTGCATGCATTAATCTAAGAAGATTAAGAAGGCAATTCCATTTTCACTAATCAAAATGGTAATTAAACAGAGACCTTAACCAAATTTTTTTTTCGTTTAAAAGGACCTCTTTTTAAACTTGTTACGAAAGAGTACTGATAAAAATCAAAGAAATGTTCTTACATGGATCGACGCTATGGAGCTTCTTTTTTTTTCTTTTGTTCTTTACCTGTGACACTACTTCTTGCTCAAGTTTTTGTTCAACTTGAGTGTTGAGTACTTGAAGAAGTGGGAAAGGCAAATATTCGTGGAGAAGGTGAAGGGGTTGGGTTTTGGTACGAGATTACTTAGCCATGTCATGCGACTGCTGTCCCAAATATTTCTGCTTTATGTTCTCTGCTTTGCTTTCTGCTTTGTATGCTTTCTGCTTTCTGCTTTATTGGCATATTTACTAATCCATAATTGAGTAAGGAGAAATTGAATTGATGAGAAATTATAATTTGGATTCCCATTAAAGTTGTTTACTAAACTCTCACAAATCGGGGTAGCAATGGTATTGATTCCCTATATTGTTTACTAAATTCCCTTGAATCAGAATTGAAATCAGTTTGATCATTAAAATGCCCTTATTCTAAATAAATTATTTTATATGCAAATTTTTGTTGGGTTAAAGTGCATGAGAAATTTGGAATTTTAAAAATTATGTGGGGATATAATGGGTAAAAAAGATAAATTCTTGATGAGTTAGAGCATCTCCAACTGATGTGTCAAATTGCCATATGGACATGAAATGATAAAAATTGAAGGTTAAAAAATTGCTCCAACCGAGTAGTCAAATCCTACATGGATTTGAAGACTGGAAGAGATGTCAAAACTAACATATCAAAAAGCTTGATGTCAAATATTATTTTAATATTTTTTTAGTTATGGACCCCACTATCATTACTCTCTTTTAAATCTGTATGCATCATATGTACCTCATTTGCTTTAAAAATATAATAAAATAATATGATATTTGGCATTTCGGGTGGAGTTAAATTTTTTCCAAAGTGTCAAATTGCCACATAAGCCATCATATTCAAATTTAACATTTTGCATTTAACATCTCCCTTGAGATACTCTTAGTTCTCTAGGAATTAGAATATCACCTCCCATCCAAGAGTCTCATTCGTCCAAAATCAGGAGTTCAATTCCTGATTTTGTGTGGACTCCACTTACATTTCATTCCTTTATGTGAAGTAAATGCATGAGTAATCCGTAATCGGAATTAAAATAAAGAATTGGATTTCGATTATGGATTAGTATGCTTTATGCTTTATGCTTTATGCGTGGAGAAGAAGTGGAATAAGCATATGATATTTTTGTTATAAATCTAGAGGAATTGTAGAGAAAATTGAGATAGAGAAAGCATAGAAATCTGATATTTTTCATTAAGACTTTTGTTCTATCTATTACAATGAAGAGAGGAAGTCCACTTATAGGCAAAGTCCCTCGGCTTCTCGTGAATGTGCAATCATGCATC